>NC_061064.1:60284-192784 GCF_021917145.1 Hypomesus transpacificus
GGTTATTGTTCAAGCTGTTGATTTTATCTCTCCCTCTCCCCCTCTCCCTCTCCCTCTCCCTCTCCCTCTCCCTCTCCCCCTCCCTCTCCCTCTCTCCCCTCTCCCTCTCTCCCTCTCCCTCTCCCTCTCCCTCTCCCTCTCCCTCTCTCGCTCTCTTTCTCTCTCTCTCTGGTTCAGTACGCCGGCCCCCCTCAGCACCATCGTCCCAGAGGGCTGCCCCCCCCAGCAGAGCGCTGGTCCCCCCCCCGCCCGCCCTAAGGACTTCCCCTCCAGGGGGCCGGACCTCGGACCGGGCCCCTGGAAACGCCCCGCGCCCCACCCCCCACCCCCACAGAAAGCACCCGGCCCACCGCAGCCCGCCCCACCAGCAGCCCCTGCCCCCCAGGGAGGAGCGGCCGGCCAAGAGGAGCAGGACCTCCAGCCCTGAGCAGGTCAGAACCCAGACTCAGTCCCTCCTGACTGGGATGCAGCTGCACAGCAGCGCCACCTCCTGGTGAGAGAGCGTCATCGCTCTCTGTTGCTCGCTGAACACCTCAGATAGATGGATGGATGGGTAGACAGATGCGTGGGTATTTTCCTCACCCCCAAGATGAAATGATGGCATTACAGCAGCACTATATCAAAGTAGGCCACACAAGGTTACAGACACAACGCGAACAGGCTGCCCCCCCCCCCCCCCCCCTCCAGTTCTGACTGGTTCTTGTCTCCATAGTGTCATCGTGTATTGAAGCGCGTGGCGGGCCCAGACCGGACCCCCTCGCCCCCCAGGCCAGGCGTGTGGTGCCCCCCGTACGACAGAGTGGGACCCCGGACTCATCCAGACACCAGGAGGGTCGGTATTCACTCAGCGCTCAGACCAGCTGTCCACTCCCTGTTCAAATCCTTGTTATTAACAATATTAATGTTGATATCATATCATTAATGATCATTCATATATACTGTATCGTATAATACAATGATGTCATCTTGATATCATTATATTATATTTCTGTCCATATTCTCTCATGTTTACTCCGGGTCTATAGTTCAGCTCTCTGCTCCCCCTGCTACCCTTCTAAATCTGTAATTATGAACTCTGCAGATGATCAAACCAGGTTTATTGCAGCACACAAGTTGCACATATTACATTTATTCATTTGCGTTTGATTCATGTCTTTCACCTGTGGCGATGCAGAACAACACCGATGTGCTTCTCCGTATTTGCAGGTGTCCTCCAGGCCTCCGGGGGGCGCTGTGCTCCACCCTCCTAAGCCCACAGGCCACCTCCCGCCCCCCTCCCACCCCCGACACCGCCCCCCCGCCCAGCACCTGTCTGGCCCCCGAGGGGGTGCGGAGGGTCAGCCCCCCTCCTCACCAGCAGCCACCGGATTGCCTTACAGCCCCAACGCAGGCCCCGCCCCCTCCCATCGCCAACCGCGCCACACAGGCCCCGCTCACACCCTGCAGCCACGCCCCCCGGAGGCCAGGCGAGCCCAGGGGCGTCACGGCAACCACGGCACGGTGAGTGTCACAGGTGTCGTCGTGGCATCGACGTTTCCTCCCTCACTCATCCACAAACCAGGCTCCTCCTCCGACCACCGCCCAAATGTCGTGTTGTTTGTGTGTTTGTTTCTTCCCAGGAACATCCCTGCAGCAGTGTGAGGGCAGAGGGGAGGGATCTTCCTGCTGCCGAGGATTCTGGGATGAACGTCACACACCGACCCCCCCTCAACGGCAGCCTTAGAGACGGAGGCTCAAAGCCCACCGGCCTCCCACCCCCCCGCAGAGATCCGAGGGGCCCTGGCCCTGGGGTGGCGGCTTCCCCAGCCCACCACCGGACACCCAAACGTGGGCTCCCCAGCTCCGCCTGCCCCCCTGGGGCTCCGCCAGGACCGGACCCCAGGGTTCAGAGGTCAGGGGTCAACCCCTCGCAGGGGCCCCAGGTGGACCCCTCCCCCAGACCCCCACTCAGCAGAGCCGTGGGGGGGGGGGAGCCCCAGGAACACAAACTGCCCGGCCGCAAGGGCAAGAACACGGGGAGGAGAGCGGGCCAGGGCGAGGAGAACGAGAGGGTGGAGAGGAAGGCGCAGGGGAGGAAACGAAGGAAGGAGAAAGGAGAGAAAGGGGTGGAAGGCTTGAGGAGAGCGGGCAGGAAGGAGGAGGAAGACAGGGGAAAGGTTGACAGGAGGAAGAAAAAGGAGGAGGAGAAAAGGAAAGAGATTCTCCGAAACAGAAAAATGGAAGAGAGAAAGAAGACGAGTTTGTCGTCGTCGTCCCACCAGCCGCCCGTGCCGTGGTCAGGGGCGGGTGAGGACCAGCCGGGTCTGGGCTCTCCAGCCACACAGCGAGCAGGGAAGCCCCCCCGCCCACCACACGCACCACCCAACCCTCACAGACACAGGCACAAGGGCAAAACACCACACGCCCACACGTCCGCCAAAAAAACCAGCACTGGGCAACCGGGCCTCCGGCCCAGACGCCCCCCCTCTGCCTCCACTAAACACAAAGGCTCCAAGGAGGGTAGACCCTCCAAGCCCCCTGCCAAGAACCCCCCCCTGCCCTCCTGCCCCCCAGCCCCCAGGAGGGCACCCCCTAGACCTCCCAGCCCCCCCTCCTCCTCTTCCAGTGGGGCTGCCATGAAACCCCAGCCAGCCCTCTCCTCCAGGCCACACCAGCCCCCGGAACCTCCTCCCAGCCCGGACTCACCCCCCTCAGTGGGGCCGGTGCGAGGCGAGGCCGGGGGGTTCCGTCCAGAGCAGGGGGTCCTGCTGGCCCCGGACCTGCAACTGGCCGCGGGGGTGTGCAGCCTGCTGGAGCTGGGAGACGACCCCCCCGCCAGCCCCCCCGTGCTCAGCTGGCAGGGGTCGCCGGCGTCCGGCCTGAGCGAGGGGGAGGAGGAGGAGGAGGTGAAGATCGTGATGAGGAGGCCAGTCCTGCAGCCTAGCCCCACCCACCGGCCGGCCCCCTCCCCCCCTCCTCACAGGGACACCAAGCCGCTGAGCGACCTGGCTAGGCTGTACGGCCTGCCAGAGACCCCTGCTGGAGCAGGAGAGGAGGAGGAGGTGGAGGTGGAGGAGGAGGTGGAGGTGGAGGAGGAGGTGGGCGCAGACGTACCTAGCGCCCTGCCCCCTCGCAAGCCCCACCTCCACCAGACAGGCGTGGCCGACGTTTTCAAGTCTCTGGCCTCATTCCTGGGGGGTCAGAGGTACACCTACAGGGGCGGCCCGTTTGGGCGCCCGCCCCCCAGCGCCATGGGGGGGGTGAAGTATTCGTCCTCGCTGGCGCTGGGACCTGAGATACGCTGCCAGGACCAACAGGAATCCTCCCCCGCCCCCGCCCCCGCCCCGCCCACCAAACTCACCGACCAACTGCAATCCCCCACTGACGCTACCTCAGACCCGCCCTCCAACCACCGGCCCCGCCCCGACGGCCAATCGCAGCCCGTCGCCGGCGAGCAGAGCCCGGCTCATGGGGGCGTGGAGGAGGTGAAGAGGAGGAGCCGAGCGGAGCCCCTCCCTGGAAGGACCGGCTCCTCTCTCCTGAGCGGCTCCCTGAGCGCCGAGCTAAGGCTGACCACCACACACCCAGGCCCCCTCGCTGACCTGCTGCCCAGCAAGCAGCCCCGGGCCTCCAGGCAGCCGGAGGTGCCCAGGCAGGCCGACAGGAAGAGGGAGCCGGTGAGCCTGGAGGGAGAGCGGGAGGGGGAGGGGAGGAGCAAGAGGCGGAAAGAGGACGGCGGGGTCGGCGCGGTCGGAGGTCACCTCCACAGGTCTGGAGGAGCGGAGAAGAAGAGGCGGGAGGAGAGGAAAGAGGGGAAGACCGCGGCCGTTCCATCCTCGGTTTCGCCCTCGTTCGACTGCCCGGCGGCGAAGCACAAGGACAGTAAGAAGAGAATCGTCCCTCTGCAGAGCACAGCCTCCCAGGGAGGACTGGAGGAGGAAGAGGAGTGCACCGGGACCGAGGAGGAGAAGAAGAAGGACAACAAGAGCCGTGAGTCTGAAATCAAGACTGCTGGAGCCACCACCACCCCTACCTCCTCCTCCTCCTCCTCGTCCATCCCAGCCCCCCCCGCCCCCCCACGGAGGACCCCATGCCCGCTGGCCCCCGCTGACTTCCTCAAGCTGAAGGCGATGTCCCTGGGGCCCCCCAAGGAGCTGAAGATCCGTCTGATCAAGGTGGAGAGCGGAGACAGAGAGACCTTCATGGCCTCGGAGATCGAACGCCCCAGGATCCCCCTGGCCGAGACCTCCATCAAACACCCCGCCAGTGACATCATCAGGGCCTGCAAGTGAGTCGTCTGAATCTGCTCTGACAGATTAAAGATTACGATTATAATTAGAGATTAAAGACATTGGGATTATGAGATTGGGTTAGAGAAATGCTGCGATGAGGAAGCCTGGAAATCAAGCATCGCATTGTTAAAAAACGATTTTACATGTGACGATAAACCTGGAAGTTGATTTAAGACACGTTATCTGAATCTGTTGCGCTTAATCCCCCTTCTCATCTGTGTGTGGTGTACTCTGAACTGTTCTTTCTGTAGATTAAAGTCATTTGATGTGAAATCCTAATCTCTTCCTCTCAATCTGGTTGTTCGTCTGTGCATGTCGTCCTGTGTCCAGGGGAGTGAAGATCAAAGGGAAGTTTCGGGAGTCGTACCTGCTACCTGCTTTCTCTGTCAAACCAAACCTCCCCACCGACACCGCTATCCCTAGAGAGAAGCTCAACCCCCCCACACCAAGCATCTATGTGAGTAGACTCACACACACCTCAAACACACACACAGACACACACACGTCCACTTATGAACACACACACACAGACACACACACGTCCACTCATGCATACTCGCTCACACATCCACAGTGCTTCAGTGGTTCAGGGTAAACCTAATGTGTGTGTGTATCTGTGTGTGTGTGTGTTTATGTGTATGTGTGTGTGTGCGTGTGTGTGTGTGTGTATCTGTGTGTGTGTATCTGTGTGTTCCAGCTGGAGAGTAAGAGAGACGCCTTCTCCCCAGTGCTGCTGCAGTTCTGCACCGATCCCAAGAACCCTGTTACTGTCATCAGAGGCTTGGCTGGCTCCCTCCGCCTCAGTCAGTACACACACACACACACAACAACACACACATGCACCACACACACACACACACTCAAACTCCACATGCTCACTCACATGCTCAATCCAAAATGATGTAATTTCTCTTTGCATTCTCTCCCCTCTCCCTCTGCCCATCCCTGCCCCCTCCTCTCTCCCCCTGCCCCCTATCCCCCCCTCCACCCCTCAGACCTGGGTCTGTTCTCCACCAAGGCCCTGGTGGAGTCCAACGCGGAGCACGCCGTGGAGGTCAGGACGCAGGTGCAGCAGCCGGCCGACCAGAACTGGGATGCCAGTGGGCGGGGCCAGACGTGGCCCTGCGAGAGCAGCCGCGCCCACACCACCATCGCCAAGTACGCCCAGTACCAGGCCTCCAGCTTCCAGGAGAGCCTGCAGGTACACACACATGTAGACATATCAAACACCCACAACATATCAGCACAGCAGAATCCCCTCAGCATGTCTCTTAACCCTGTGATGATGGTGATGATGGTGATAATGATGATGGTGATAATGATGATGGTGATAATGGTGATAATGAGGATGATGATGGTGATGATGGTGATGGTGATGGTGATGGTGATGGTGATGATGATGATGGTGATAATGGTGGTAATGATGATGGTGATAATGATGATGGTGATGGTGATGATGGTAATGATGATGGTAATGGTGATGATAATGATGATGGTGATAATGATGACGGTGATGATGGTAATGGTGGTGGTGATGATGGTGATAAGGATGGTGATGATGGTGATGGTGATGATAATGATGATAGTGATGGTGATGATGATGATGGTGATGATGGTGATGATGGTGATGATGGTGATGATGGTGATGATGGTGATGATGGTGATGATGATGATGGGTCCACAGGAGGAGAAGGACAGTGAGGATGAGGAGGAGGAAGAACAGACCAAGTCTGACTCCACCAGCTCCGCCCCTTCCCCCAGTCAGACAAGCCCTGCCCCTTCTTCCAGTAAAGCAAGCTCCTCCCCCAGTAAAGCAAGCCCCACCCTTTCCCCCAGTAAAGTAAGCCCCGCCCCCAGTAACACAAGCCCCACCCCCGGTAACACAAGCCCCGCCACATCAGCCAGGTTAGTTGACTCCTCCTTTCTCAGCTGATCATACCGAAAATGAGAAATGAAACGGAACTAACCATGGACCATTTCCATGTTCACACAGCCCAGAGCAAAAATCTGTGGGAAAAACCATCAAATTTGGTACCAACATTGACCTATCGGATCCAAAAAGGTAAAAAGAAACATTACATTTACATGTATTTATGCATTCAGCAGACGCTTTTATCTAAAGCGACTTCCAAAAGAGAGCTTTACAAAAGTGCATAGGTCACTGATCATAGCAACGAGATAGCCACAAACATTGCAGGTAGCCAAAAAGTGGAAGATGCATTCTTCACGGTCATTAGTTCAGTGACATTCATAAACCTAAAATAGATATTGACCTCAACCCAGTTGTTTATTATTAAAGTGAATGCTTGTGTGTGTGTATGCTTGTGTGTGTGTGTGTGTGTGTGTGTGTGTGTATGCTTGTGTGTGTGTGTGTGTGTGTATGCTTGTGTGTGTGTGTGTGTTTGTGTAGATGGAAGCCGCAGCTGCAGGAGCTGTTGAAGCTGCCACCCTTCATGCGGGTGTCCTCCAGTGGTAACATGCTGAGTCATGTAGGACACACCATCCTGGGCATGAACACCGTCCAGCTCTACATGAAGGTCCCGGGCAGCCGCACTCCCGGTCAGTGTGTGTGTGTGTGTGTGTGTGTGTGTGATGACCTTGGATTTGACCTCATGCCGATGCATCAGACTGTTAGAATGACTGTGTGTGTGTGTGTGTGTCGGTCGGTGTGTGTGTGTTCTCAGGCCATCAGGAGAACAACAACTTCTGCTCAGTGAACATCAACATCGGGCCTGGAGACTGCGAGTGGTTTGCTGTCCACGAGCACTACTGGGAGGCCATTAACAACTTCTGTGAGAAGTAAGCGAGGAAAACCCATGTGTGTGTGTGTTTAGGGTTTACATTTAGTCATTTAGCAGACGCTCTTATCCAGAGCGACTTACAGTAAGTACAGGGACATTCCCCCCCCGAGGCAAGTAGGGTGAAGTGCCTTGCCCAAGGACACAACGTCATTTGTCACGTCCTGGAATCGAACCAACAACCTTCTGATTAATAGTCCGACTCCCTAACCGCTCAGCCATCTGATTCCTTAGTTTAGTGCTTGTCTGTATTCGTGTATATACGGTATTTTTCCATACAGTATGTTTGAGTGTGTGTGTGTGTGTGTGAGCAGTGATCCCCTAGAAGTTTCAAGTCTGCCTCCTCCTCCCCAGACATGGAGTGGACTATCTGACAGGGTCCTGGTGGCCGGTCCTGGAGGACCTGTACCGCTCCAACATCCCCGTGTACCGCTTCATCCAGCGGCCTGGGGACCTGGTCTGGATCAACGCCGGGACAGTCCACTGGGTCCAGGCTGTAGGCTGGTGCAACAACATCGCCTGGAACGTGGGGCCGCTCAACTGTGAGTTTCCTCCCGTGACCAGCAAGGGGCAGGTAGAGTCAAGAGCTGGGTGTAGAGTGACCAGGGTTAGGTTCAGGAAACCAGGTGTCTAGGGAGCCACCTGTGATTGGGGTTTCGCCCCCCCCCCCCCTCCCTCTCTGGTGCAGTAGTTGAGATCTCAAATTGTCCAGAATCCCCATGGTCCTCCTTCACAGAGCCCTCTCTCTCTCTCTCTCTCTCTCTCTCTCTCTATCTCTTCTCTCTCTCTCTCCCTCTCCCTCTCCCTCTCCATCTCCCTCTCCCTCTCTCTCTCTCTCTCTCTCTCTCTCTCTCGCTCTCGCTCTCGCTCTCTCTCTCTCTCTCCCTCTCCCTCTCCCTCTCCCTCTCCCTCTCCCTCTCCCTCTCTCTCTCTCTCTCTCTCTCTCTCTCTCTCTCTCTCTCCCTCTCCCTCTCCCTCTCTCTCTCTCTCTCTCTCTCTCTCCCTCTCTCTCTCTCTCTCTCTCTGTCTCTCTCTCTCTCCCCATAGCGTACCAGTACCAGCTCGCCCTGGAACGCTTCGAGTGGAACGAGATCAAGAAGGTCAAGTCCATCGTTCCCATGATCCACGTCTCCTGGAATGTGGCCCGCACCATCAAGATAGCCGACCAGGACACCTTTAAGATGATCAAGTGAGTATGTGAGGAAGGCTGAGCTTATCGGGTCTCGGACAGATGTGTCGTGTCAGCTGTAACCTCTCTATCTGCTCTCTCTCTGTCTCTCTCTCTCTCTCTACCTCTCTTTATCTCTCTTTCTCTCTACCTCTTTCTCACTCTATCTCTTCTTGGTTCCCTCCTCCGTCGCTTTCTCCCTCTGAACTTCTCCCACTCTCCCTTTTTCCTTCCCTTCTCTTTTTCCTCTCCTCTCCTCGCTCCCCCTTCCCTTGTCTCTATCTCTTTCCTTCACCGTTCTCTCTCCGTCTCTCTTTCAATCTCCCTCCCTCAGACACTGTCTTCTCCAGTCCATGAAGCACATCCAAATCTTGAGGGACCAGCTGGTGGCGTCTGGTAAGAAGATCTCCCACCAGAGCAGGGTGAAGGATGAGCCGGCCTACTACTGCAACGAGTGTGACGTGAGAACCCTGACCGCACACAGAAACCTCTGTGATACAGACCTTGACCCCAGCCCAGTAAGAACTCTGTGTCTGTGTGTGTGCTCTGTGTGTGCTCTGTGTGTGTGTGTGTGTGCTCTGTGTGTGTGTGTGTGTGTGTGCAGCTGGAGGTGTTTGACCTGCTGTTTGTGACCAGTGAGAGCAGCAACAGGAAGAGCTACGTGGTGCACTGTGAGGAGTGTGCCCGTGCTCGCAGCCCGGGCCTGGCTGGGGTGGTGGTGCTGGAGCAGTACAGCATGGAGGAGCTAATGAGGACCTACGACAGCTTCATCTTGGTCAGTCACACACAGGATACACACACACACACTCGCTCACGCAGGGAACACAGGATACACACACACACACAAGAGATTAAGCAGTTGCTGTATGAGAGGGCATCCGTATGATTTCTCATGATCTCTTTGCTTTCTTTGTCACTTTCTCCCTTTATCTTTCTCCCCGCCTCCCTCTCCCCCCCCCTCCCTCCCCCCAGGCTGCATCACCCTGTTCTAAGTGAGGACCCCTCTCTGTTACTGAGCAGCCATAACCAAAACTCTGACTCACCCGCAACCAGGAAGTGTACTACTGCAAAACATACGCTGAACAGCCAATCATGTTTACTCAGTATTGTTTACATCACAATAAGATATCAGCCATCAGCCAATAAAACTCCAGCTGTCTGTCGTCTTCCCCGCCTACCAGCTGCTGATTGGACTCTCGTCTAGAGATAGAATGACTAGACTGGTACTCATGAAAATCATGTCTGACTTGTGAACATTGTTAGCACTGGAAATCAGGTCATTACAACGGACACTGCTGTGATTCAAAAGCGTCAAGTAGCTGGCTCTGTGTATTTTTTATTATTTTTTACAAAATTCAGGTACTTTTATGCAAATCGAATATAACTTTTTCAGTTTTTTTTCCCCACCAATCTAGTTATTCTATGTCCATGGATTTGCCGTGTTACCACGGAAACAGCAGGGGAATCGCTTCAATAGCAAAGTAGCTGATAGTCTTGATGACATTGTATTGGTTCTGATTTAGTTCTGTATTCAGGTAAACTCAAGACATTTGTTTTTCCAGTTTGTATGCTCTCCGGGGTGCAATTTTTATTTATTTTATTCAGACATAGATACTTCAAAACGTATTACCAGCCTAGAAGTACACCATATTGGCCTTGTGAACTGTATTTAGATGAAAGAAAATCCAACATACAAATGTTTTCTAACGCATTAGGAATATTGATATAAAGAAATGTTTTCAATTTCTCTGAAATACGGGTTTGCTAGAGGACTAATCTGGTTGCATTCTTAGTTAGAAGCCTAGTGTGCATATTGTGAATTAGGTTTTTTGCATAATTCTGAATCATCTTTGGTAGTGAGAGATGTGTTATGATACACCTTAGCTAAAAAAGAATAAAAAACGTTCACATTTTTGTCATGGCAACGGGAACATCCATCTGTTTTTTAATACCTCTTTATTTGTCGTGTTCTCATTCCTTTCCGGATTATAGAGATAATTAATTGTAAATCGTGAGTTTATTTATACTGTATATGTTTGTTTTCTTAAATATATTTATTGCATATTGATGGTACTTCCCTTGTTAAGGGGCCAGATATTTTTAAAGTTTCCTATTGTCCTGATGTGTTGATGGGGGAAGTTCTATGAGGGGGTGGTCTAATGTTCATGGTGCTTCGCCCCCCCTCGCCTCACCCCCCTCTCATCTAACTGTGTATAAAGGATGTATGAGATAAGTAAACAAATATAAATAAAACCGACAGGTTGGTGCTTAGTACAGTCAGTACACCCACCGGTGAATTAATGAAATGAAGACTTTGTACTGTAACAGATTAAACACAATGAACTTTTTCAACTTTTTTTGCGTTGTACGGAATTCATAAAAAAAAATCTGCATTTGTTCTTTGATGCTGAACTTTTAGCAGTAGCTGTAGCTTTAGCCACTTCTGAAAAAAAATATGAAAAAAAAAAAAACCTTTGAAGGATGTTGTAGTGGGGTTAAGGTTCATGGTTTGTTTGGTGTCCTGTCCTTATAACTATGATTTGAAGGATGTAGTGTTCCTCCTTTTCTTCCAGACTGTTTTAGTTCTGCTGCACTGTTTCAAAAAATAACTGACATAGAACCTGAGCCAGGCCTGTCTTAAACACTCTGTGATTTTTCTGTGACATTATTGTGAGCATTATTGATCGAGAAAAATAAAACGTTTTGATAAATTCTTCGAGAACTGTCTATTGTCCATTTCCTACTGCTTTCTGTGGAATTATCTACATCCTGTTACAGTGAAAAACAACAATCCCAGTATTCTTGCAACAGTGCCACAACAATAGCACTGATATTATTGATACAATTTTTTCATGTTGTTTACATCTTAGCTGATACATATCTAAGGAAAACAGGACATTGTAATCCACCCTTTCTTTATGCCATGCTAATGTTCATCCCTAGTCACTTAAATCCTAATTTCCTACTCTTTCCTCCTTTCAGATAAACCCACTACAAAGGCTTTGGTCACATACAAACATGCATTCGAATGGTTTCATAGTGTTTGTTTTCGCATGATCTGTCTTCCTCCCTCTCTCCCGACCAGGATGAGAAGTCTAGTGTCCTGTTGTCTCTTCAGACAGAGGGTCAGAGGTCGAGAGGTCAGCGGTCATGGGAATCCTGAGACTCTTCTTCTAAGAGGAAGCAGTGACATTTCATCCCAGACCTGCAGATGGAACAGGGGATATCCTGGCTCCAAGGACAGGAAAGCTGGCCTTCCTCCTAAGTTAGCAGACCCCAGGTCCCCTCAACACACACACACACACAGATGCACACACAGACGCACACTCTCCTACTGTCCACAGTGACCTGAGTAGGAAAGCAGGAACAGATGCCAACGTCAGTGTGGCCTACGTCTCTGTCGCGTTCCTTCAAAGCTACATTCCTTCACTCCAAGCCCAGGCCTGTGATTTCACTCTCTCTCTCTTCTTCGCCTCCTTCTCTCCGCAGACATCTCTGCTCTCCAAGCAAACAAACAAACAAACAAACACAAGACTGCAGTGGAGAAGGAGGAAAAGAGAAGAAGAGCGAAAACATCAATTTAGAAATGCTAACGCTTTGAACTGGAACCCCCCTATGGCTTCTTATCAGGCCCGCCATCCTCTCTCTCTCTCTCTCTCTCTCTCTCTCTCTCTCTCTCTCTCTCTCTCTCTCTCTCTCTCTCTCTTTCTCTCCATGTCTCTCTCTGTCTCTCTCTCTCTTTGTCTCTCTCTCTGTCTCTCTGTCTCTCTCTGTCTCTCTCTCTGTCTCTCTCTGTCTCTCTCTCTCTGTATCTCTCTCTCTGTCTCTCTCTCTGTCTCTCTCTGTCTCTCTCTGTCTCTCTCTCTCTCTCTCTGTCTCTCTCTCTCTCTGTCTCCCTGTCTCTCTCTGTCTCTCACTCTGTCTCTCCCTGTCTCTCTCTCTGTCTCTCTCTCTGTCTCTCCCTGTCTCTCTCTGTCTGTCTCTCTCACCCTGTCTCTCTCTCCCTGTCTCTCTCTCTGTCTCTCTCTGTCTCTCTCTCCCTGTCTCTCTCTCCCTGTCTCTCTCTCTCTGTCTCTCTCTGTCTCTCTCTCCCTGTCTCTCTCCCTGTCTCTCTCTCTGTCTCTCTCTCCCTGTCTCTCTCTCAGTCTCTCTCTTTCTCTCTCTCTGTCTCTCTCTCTTTCACCACATCCTTCACTTCTCCCCCCCCCATCACTCCCTGTTTTCTCTGTCTGGTGTTCTGCTTTTCATCAAGAGGGCGAGTGCCAGTCCCCCTTTTTGGTCGTGACCCTAAAACAACTGTGAAACAACCGTGTCTCGTGTGACTCAGACACCCCGCCTACCTTTCACAGAGCTGCGTCTGTTCCAGAGTTTAGAAACACATCTGTAATCTATATCCCACTGCAAGGAGACACACTCTTATCTCTAAGCTCACTCCCCAACATCAAAAGTGCATTAAAACTAACTACATGTACAGTGCAGATAAGCGTCTAATGGCCGTGAGCATCATTAGTGTTATGTAACTCTCAACCCAACAATGTATTGCATGTCTGCAGAACACATTACATGGTATATTCACATACCGACCATCTCCATTTCCTCACACCCAAACGGCTTCGAAATCAGCCACGTCTAAGAAATAGCTAGCGTAGGAAATATTTCGCAGCACAGTCCGTAAACAATTGTGAAGTTACGGTCATCTGTTTGTTTCTCTTTTGTATTATTCCCCTTCATTATCCAGCTCGTTTTCAGCAATAATCCTGAAGGAATTCATTCAATAACAATTCCCCCTAAACCACCAGCCAAGTGGCCAACAGTTCTCAAGTTGCTGCCCGGGTTTGGATAACAACCCCCGACTCCTCTAATCTATCCAAATAAACACTCCCTCCTCTCTACCGTGACCCCTCCAGCCCCCACCCCAACCCCCTCACTCCTCACTGAGTCCCAGGGTTATCAGAGTAATCCCTCCAGTGCACCCCCACCCCCCGATCTCCACCCCCGACACCACCTCCCTTCCCAAATACCAGCCCCCTAACACAGCCCAGCTGCCTCCCCAAACCCTCCAGTACCACCGCAGCCCAGCGAGACAGGACACACACACACACACACAAACAGAGAGAGAGGCTGGAGCAAAGAGCAAGGAAACAGCTCGACAGGAAAGGAAGAGCGAGAGATCAGGCCGAGATAGGAAGGAAGGAGGGAAGAGGAAGGGTAACGTTGGTTCTGAGCTGGGCTGTTTCCCCTTCACAGCAGAGAGTCAGGGGGGCTGGCAGCAGCTGTGTTCTCCCAGGTCCTGGTCGATACGTGGGTCTCTGTCTGCTCGAGCCACCGGTACGACGTCAGGAAACGGCGCTTCTGCTGCATCAGCGTCGGGATCTGGACCTCCAGCCTTCATGTTCGTCCTCTGACCCTTACTCTGGAGAGTCACACTAAGCTTAGTCACAACCAGAAAAAGCCTAAGAGGTTTTCTGGTCCACACATACACAAACTCCTAGCTGTTGGGGCGTGGAGACTATACTTTCTCTTCTCACAGGACGGGGATCTCAACACAAGGACCTCGCAGTGAGTACAATTATGTTGTTGGGATTTTGGATGATGTTCAGAGGTGAGGGAGAATTAGAAAACATGCATCATGTTCCCAGACATTAACGTATCGATGTGTTTATGAAGCAGAACTAGCAGAGCAGAGCATGCTAATGACATGGTACAGCACAGTTGTGGGTCAGGAAGAGACGCTGTGCGTCTTTACAATTATTGATCACGTCACGGCACCACCGTGACTCAAGAGTAGGGTATTGGATAGCTAAAGCACACCCTCATAGATTCTGAAAAGTTCTCAGAATCTCTCGGCCCAACTGTGCCTGTGTTGAGAGTAGCAGGGGTCAGTCATGCCACACCTGTGTGCTCAGCCTCTGGACCGACGTCCGAACCCTGAGACAGCATCTGATTAGGGGTTAGAGACAGCAGCCCGTTACAGACCCACAGCAGCTTGTTGACGGTGGTTTTTTGGGAAGGGGAAGGCCGTCGGTTCCCGATGCATTGTTCTGAGCCTGTGGTTCTACTGGAGGTTGGGGGTGGGGTGTAGAGGAGTCCGTTTCCTCCTGCCCAGGGTTGGCTGGCTATCTTTGTTTACTTTCCGCACCTCTCGCTGTGGCACTTTAGGGAAACTTGGCCTCGTAGTTCTAAGGAAAAAAATCCTTCGCTTAAAAAAAAAAGTTGGTGAAAAGCGAGCTTGCCAAAGCTAATATTGGGGTTGATAGTAATCTGACGCAAAGGCTGCAGCAAGTCACAAAGATCTTCTGATTGGTGGTGGTGAACTGCAAATGACTTGAACTGTCATTGGGTTCACACTGGAATCAATTACTGGGGTGTCATGGTAATAACAATGTATTTATTTAGCAGACATGTTGAAGAGACTTTGTTACTATGGGTACCAACCCTCAACGAAGGAGAAAATCCCTCACTGAATCATTTCTTCTTCAAAGGTTTTCCATAGATTGTATCTCCTGTGAGAGTTACAGTGATTGTCTATAGCTTGGGTCTCAGTGTTGATATATGGGCAACTGGGAAGCCTTCTGTAGCGACTCACAACTCACAACAAAACATACAAAAAACCTACATTCATAAATGTTAAACCGAACGTGATCTGATCTGAGCAGGAACCCCCGGGAGAGAGAATGAGCCTCCTGCGGAACGGCACCCTGGAGAAGAGCGTCACCCAGCAGCCTCACGCCGACCCTGGGGATGCCGACGCCTCGCTGACCCCCCACCTCCAGAACAGCAGCTCCCTCAGCTCAGTGATCCCTGGGTCCCCTGGAGGGGGCACAGGGGGAGTCGCGCCTCCCCCCTACCTGCTGGGGGGCAGCCTGGCAGGGGGGGGCATCCCGGCGGGGGGAGGCGATGCGCCCCTGGAGCTCCGAGCCTCCCTGGACTGCTGGGCCTGTTCGGTGCTGGTGACGGCACAGAACCTGGTCGTGGCCGTGATCAACGCTGGATTGGCCGGCGTTGTGTTCGGCGCCATCCTTACTCCGGCGCTCGTCATGATCGTGTTTGGCTTCCTGTGTCACTCCACGGTGAGGCTGTCGTGTGTGTGTGTGTGTGTGTTTGTGTGTAGTCCCATCCCTGCTTGACCCTTCCTCCTCTCTCTCCCCTCCCCCAGGTGCGCCCCCACGGTACCTCTCTGTACTGCTCTGACCTCCTGGAGGACGGGGGCTGTGTGGCCCTGCTGGTGGTAGGCTTCCTCCTCCTCACCCCCCTGCTGGTCCTGGCCCTGGCCGCCTACTGCCGCCTGGCCCGCCACCTCCAGCTGGGCCTCTGCTTCATCCCCTACAGCCGTGCCGTCTACAAGAACCTGCCCGCCTCGCACCACCGAGGCCTGGGCGCAGGGAGCTGCTGTGGCCAGCAGGGGGCGACGGAGGTGGAGGGAAAAGGCAGCGTTTGGGTGTGAGATTATGAGGGAGGAATGGGGTGTTTGGAATGTTTTTGGTTGGTTGGTTGGTTGGTTGGTTGAAAAGTTAAAGGGTGGTTAAAAGTGACAGGTAACTGAGGATGTGCCTAGAAAGAAAATGTCTATGGTTGCTGTCATTACAAATCCTCTGCTACATGACTAAACATCTCTGTAACATACACTGTAAGTCTTTTTTAGTATGTTTTTTTTAATCATTCTCTTTTGTACTATATGATTAAATGTTCAATAAATTGCTATCTTTGAACTGCTAAAATTCGTAGTCAACAAAGTTCATTAAGCCCTCGAACATATGCTGTAAAAGGTCTGGGATCAACCTTGTTTAGCAATCGCTATCATAATATGACCGCGACCATAATGTCACTGTAGGTTTCTAAGGTTACTATCTCCATGATGACGTCCCATAGCTAAAACAACTAAACTCATGATGACTTACAAAGAACTTATGCTCTTTGTGCTTCTATACTCTTTGTGACTTATCAATGAACATCCCGTACTTGTCACTGCAGCGTGTCCCAGCGTGTTTCTGCTGATGCTTGCCACACAAAAAAAAAGTGGTTATCAACTGGCTGCAAACCCTGTGTGCTTTATTGGCTTACCTTAATTTGTTCGTTTGGACATCAGTAAAATCAGTAAAACAAAACATACTTTATGCCTAATTTAGAAGGAAAGCCTATACTAGTCTTCTGGTCAACTTTTCAAACTGACTTCGAAAAAAGTATTGGCCAAGACTCTAGTATAAAAAAAAAGAAGAAAGAAAAACTGGTAATCTTAAGAGTCACATTCAGGAACATTGTCATTCATTATTTTCCCATGTTCAACAACACAATAAATCCGTGGAGAGGTGGGGCATGTTTTGTCTTGGCCACGCGCTGAGGGATTAGCTATTTAAAGACACGGGGTAGGCAGTGGAAAATTCCTGTTGCCAGTCGGACTCAACAGGAAGACAGGGCGTAGTTAGAGCATCATCTGTCAAGGAGCGAAGATTTGCGATAGCATCGTGTCACAATCTGACATAAACGGTTTCTGCAAGACATTGATCGGGCTTCACACGTTGACTTATTTACCTACTCGACCATTTGACCATAGTTTTGCCATTTTTGGGATCTCAGACTCTTACAGGTGAGTTGTATTCAACACATTATCAGATAGGTGGTTGAAGGGATTTTGTTTTGTATTTATGTAGGATTATTATGTGAAGTAATAAATACGATACTATACATAGGCCTAGTGTATTTGTACTTTTATGTGAAATGTCACAGGGGTCTATTGAGGAAGGCTTAGTTTTTCAAGGTGTTGGGTTTGTGAATGAGTCCAGGGTCCAACACGTCTGTGCTTTCATCAATACATTTGCTAAATGAATACATTGCATCCAGCCTGGATGGCAGGCAAACTGTTGATTAAAGCATAAAGCGTAAAACATCACATGTTTTCAGAATGTTTTCTGCCAAACCTTTATTAACGCTGAACCAACAACAATGACTCTTTGCATAAATATTTCCCACCCGCTTTATTGATAAACAAACAAAGATAGCAGGAATTTAAAATTCACAAATAATTTTCCATGTTTCAATGTTATTTTTACTTAAACCCTTGCCCTTTGCATTTTGCTCTTTCAATCCCGAGTTAATGTTGCTGTAGTTAGGATTTCTAGCAACACCAGATTATCCCTACACTCTTTATATAAGAGACTTTACTCAAAAGGTACACCCTATATAATCACAAGGTCAGTGTATGTAGCTATACAGCTGGGCAGGCACTCTGGGTTCAACCTGGAAGACATTGGAGGTGTAACTATTGTGTTTAACCAGACACGGCATTCTATGAATACTGTATCCTGCCAATACACCTGATCAGTTCCAGGCGATAATCCCACTCTGTGACGTTAGAGTGCGTCAGTGTTCAGTTGGTAGTACCCTACTTTGTGGCCCTTTGCCAGCAAGACCAATTAAAAGGTCCTGAATTAGAGAGTTGTGAGGTAAGGTCATTAGGATGGATGTTGTGACTGGCCTGCAGTGCTTTAAATGACGTTGTTTTGGGGCTCAACCTTTAACCCCGTTGAGGAAAAACCCCAAACCAAAGCTCTGCAGGACCCAAACATTCATGAAATAAACTGACTTTTGATCTCGCAGCCTGACTCCACAGGCTTTGTGACTCGGTATAATCCACACGTAGTTATCTAATCAGCACATTAAAGTGAAGAGGGAGCCATGCAGGGCCATGCGGTTTAAGTGGGTGACAGATGACGGTGATGCGAGTGTTAGGACCGATGTCCTAGGAACAAGGCCAGACAGGGACAGATTTGGGTCAGAATCGAATACGTAACATTCCAAAGCCTTATTTGAGGAAGCGTCTAAACTAGAACGAATGACGTCTCTATAAAAATTTAACATTTAGAATGTATCCTCTGTGTAATATAAACGCATATTTCAGTTGTTTTCTTGACAATGCCCACGTCTGGTCACTACCAGACATCCACGAGATATTGTGACTTTAGGAACAGACAGAATTATCAAAAGGTTTCTGCGTATTTCAAATAAGTAAACTCCTTTGAGAACAGCACATTATCTAAACATTAGATTCAGCTTGATTACGTAAAACTTGTTGATTCTTTTTTTCAGACTGGCGCCTATATCTACAGGTCCCATGGGCGTGAAGGTCCTCCAGTGTTTTCCGTGGTACAGGCGTTGTAAAGGCCGTGGCAAGGGGAGACACTGCCCTCCTAAGGCGGGTAAGCCTATCAAAAGATGTCTTCCATACAGCCTATCAAAAGATGTCTTCCATACAGCCTATCAAATAATATGTTTGAATCCATACGAGAAGGATTACTACTGTAGAATGACTACTGTTAAAATGATGCATGTTTTTGGCTGTACTTTCTAAATGCACAACCTGTATGTCATTTTTTGGGACAACAAAAAAAGTGTGTACCAAATGAATAACATGTCGAATGTGAACGATTTGTAGTGAAAGAGATGGTCTCATTCCCTGGTGTGTGTTCTGGTGGTCTCACCCTGTGTCCTCTGGTCCCCGCAGTGCCGTCCAGCGAGGGGGAACCTCACTTCTCTCCTGCCATGTCCTGGTCCGCCGACGCAGCAGGAGGAGGAGGAGGAGGGGGAGGGTGTTATTTCTCCCACAAGGCCAGGGTTGCCTACAGACACCAGCTGGAGGGCAACGTTATAGACTCGACATACTAACGCCCCCAGCTTCACCACCCAGGCCCCCACGAAACCTCCCACCACCCTCTTTCACCTAGCCAGCGGAACGGGAGGTCAGCACTGAGTCAACCAGGGATGTAGTGGGTGGTGCTCGTGGACCACACACTGAGAGAGGATGGAGAATGAAGCCTGGTTAGATGCCCCTGTCCTAATGGATGAACTGTGTGTGCGTGTGCATGTGTGTGTGTGTGTGTGTGTGTGTGTGTGAGGAGCATCACAGACAGATGACAGAAAAACACTTCTGTTTTCTCTGATGTGGTATAATACTAGTAGTAGTAAGACTGAAGCTTTGTTTACGCCATGAAGTGCATTGTAAATGCTTCTCTGTTATTCTTGACTTAATTTATTCATATTGTTTGCGGGTGTGTCTGCCTCTGCTCCTTAGTGTGTGTGTGTGCCTCTGCTCCTTAGTGTGTGTGTGTGTGTGTGTGTGTGTGTGTGTGTGTGTGTGTGTGTGTGTGTGTGTGTGTGTGTGTGTGTGTGTGTGTGGGTGTGTGTGTGTGGGTGTGTGTGTGTATAAGAGTAGTGTATCTAACACCAGTTTTGTAGTCGTCTGTAATATGTTGTCCAGAGGATACATGGTGGCCAGTGCACAGTGCAGTGTCTAAAAACAATGTTTCTAATATACATATTGTCCTGCCCAATCATCTGTAATATTTGCACAACAACTTATTTCTATTAATATTGCATACAAGGATGAAAATGACAATAAGTGCATCAGTTGGATATTTACTATTTCAATGAAATAATAATTAAGTGAAAAACCTTACATGACTAATTTTGTCATATGAATGCAAAAAAAGAAAAACACTGTAGCAAATATATTGAAAATGTTGGAGACAGTAAATGCTGTTGATCACAAATTAAAAGTACATACCCAAACAATGTTATCTGTTATTCAGTCACGTGGATGTCGGTAACCAATCAGGCTTTTATGAGACTGTCAACATTGGAGAAAGGTTAACCGTGTGTGACTTCATGCATGAAGCTATAAAATCTCATTTGACTATGTCAACCTGCAACACCTGCCCCAGAATTATTTAAGTTATTAATGTTCAAGATGAATTGGAGGAGTTATAGGCAACAGCCATAGTAACAAAGTATGTCTTTACTGTCATTACTTTAATGTTATTTTCCTGCTTGATAATGCATAGTATGTGTAATGTGAACAACACCTGTTTACTTGTATTTTTCTTTTTCGACATGGTGTTCTTGACTCTTGAGCCCATAGCGTTAAGCCTCAAGTCATCCAAAACTCGCGAGATTACGTTATGAGAGTCTACCATTGCATGACGAAGCAAAAACATTTCAGAAACAGTAATATATGTGACCACACGATGGCGCTGTTGGATGCAGAAATCTGTCCCCCACTGCCTCAAGCAGGAAAGCACTCACAGTCTTACTGACTAAGTCGAATAAGTGATACAAAATATATTTCGGTGTCTTATAGTTTATTTCATTTAACATAAATTACAAACACAAGGCCTGACATTTGCATGAGTATAAAACATACAAAAATAATACCATATATGGTGCCGATATTGTGATTAAAACTGCCATGTGATTCTTGTAAGGTAACATCCTTTTTGGGGGGGAAACGTGGCCTTGGTTGTCATGGCAATTATAAGCCAGTATTCTTTCTTTCGGACTGGCGAACAGTGTGTTTGAGCGTCGGGTTAGCATGGTTGGTTATTGATGTTGTTCAGTAGTTTGTGATGTTGATCTTTGTACGGAGCGGTGAAGGCTCCAGGGTTTAAGGTGCCGCGACCATCCTCGTCCACCTGACCCATGATAATGTAGTTCAGACCTGAGGAGGAAGCAGATTCATGCACGTTTTTTAAGTGTGTATGGTATGTGCTCGTGTGTGAACTTTTTTTTGTGTGTGCGTTAGTATGTGTTTGCATATTTGTCTTTTTGTGTGTGTGTCTCTGGGTCTTGTGTGTGTGTCTTGTGTAACAGGGTAATTTCAGTACCTCTACGCAGTAGAGGACACTGCTTGCACGTTGACGCCAGTTTGACCGACATGGCTTCTCCTGCCTGGGTGATGGTCAGTCTGCCTGCCTTGTAGGTTCTGATGATGGACACACTGACGCTGAAACCGCCCTGAGGGCTTGGAGTGATGGCCATCACCTTCCCTGTGATCACTGGCAGAGAGAGAGAGAGAAATTGTTTTAGTTTTTTTTAACATTATGAGAGAGAGAGGGGAGAAGGGTTAAGCTTGAACTGTGAATACATTTACTCTTATCCAGAGCGACTTACAGTAAGTACAGGGACATCCCCCCCCCCCACCTCTGAGGCAAGTAGGGTGAAGTGCCTTGCTCAAAGACACAATGTAATTTGGCACGGCTGGCGATCAAACCGGTAACCTTCTGATGAATAGCCCGATTCCCTAACCTCTCAGCCATTTTGACCCCCATTCAATACAGCTGTCTGGAGTTGAACTCACCAAATTCACTGGAGCAGAAGCTGATCTTGATGGTTCCATCTCTCTTGCAGGCCTTGGCACACATCGGGTTCAGGGGGCCTGGGGGAACCGAGGAAAGATGTCACACACACAAACACGTCACAAACACACACACACACACGGATGTGACCGCATCCGTTCCTCATCCCCTCTCACCTGTCCTCCTGACGTTTGGCCTCTTCACCACGACCCTCCCCCCTCTGGGGGTGTCTGGCCTTATGGGCCTGACTGCTTCAGGCTTGGGCTTCTCAGGCTGGGGTTTGGGGGCCACGTACGGGGTGGTGGTGGTGGTGGGCGGTAGGGTGGTGGTGGTGAGGGCCGGGCGTTGGGGTTTCTCAGCGGGTTTGAAGGGAGCGGAGTCCACGCGGGGCCCCGTGCCGCGGTCTATCGTGGGGACGTGGGCGCCGCGGGCGACGCTACTGTAGGTCGCCATGAAGCCGTCTGACGTCACGCTAAGGTCCGAGGCGAACTGCACCAGGAGCACGTTGCCGTTGGTGACGATGGTTCTGCGGGGCGGAGACAGAGATCAGGGTGGAGTCACGGGTGGGGGGATTTGGAGGGCGAGCAATAGGGTCGATACCTATGTCAGCAAAACCACTGAGATATCCCCACCCATGACTGGCAACAGAGCAGAGGGTAGTGCTAGCATATCGACAGATAAAAACAGTTGTCCCCATGAATGTTCAAACCAACGTCATCATGTAAGATACATGCCCCCACACGTGCCGTTTGTTGACGTGGAAGGGTTAACAGTTGGCTAACGGATGTCAGACATGAGAAGGGTTCACGAGGGGTCAGGGGCGGGGTCAGGGGCGGGGTCAGGGCGGAGCCTATACGTACGCAGGAGGGACGTCTCCGCAGAACTTCCCTATACGACGAGAATCGTCCTTCTCCCCGCCGTTGAAGAACGCCACGTAGTCGAAACGACAGTAAGAGTCGGCTTCCAAGTCAAACTTTCCAAACTTCACCTCAATGACCTAGCACGCACACACATATATGTATACACACAGAGACATACACATTATTATCACCTAACCCACCAAAAATGAATGAATGAACCATGAATTACAATGAAAACGAGACATGAGGATATACAATCAAACCAACAAGATTACACATCAGGCAGACTCAACACCCGGATGTCAGATGTGGGTACACTCCACGACAGTGTCAGTGTTGCTAACGCTAGGAGCAGAGGATGATGAGAAATGACAAACCCTGTCGGGTTCCACCGTGATGAGCCAGGAGCAGCTGATGCCTGCTGGGTAGTTCTTGTCAGGCCAGTTGGGGGTTTTGATCTCGCCCTGGGACTTGGTCATTTTACCTCCACAGTACTGGTCCTCTGAAACCAAACATTTAGTCATTTAGCAGACATTTAGTCATTTAGCAGACGCTCTTATCCAGAGCGACTTACAGTAATTACAGGGACATTCCCCCCGAGGCAAGTAGGGTGAAGTGCCTTGCCCAAGGACACGATGTAATTTGGCACAGTGGGGAATCGATCCGGCAACCTTCTGATTACTAGCCCGACTCCCTCACCGCTCAGCCATCTGACTCCCAAACACCTGAGTACAGTCAGGAGATTCCCTCACACTCACACACGTAAACAGGTAACACACGCGTGCACACACACGTACATGGGTGGGCACAAGCACACACATGAAGATACACTCATTCACACACAAACACACACACAGACATAAATACTCCCACTCACAAACGCGATACCCGGGTTTCTACATGCTTCAAACACCTGTCATCTTAACGCAGACATTTAACGGACGCTTTTTTTTACCGTCCACATGGGGTCGGACCCCGTTAAAGTAGGTGAGGAAGCCCCTCCCCCCAGTGCCTTCGTCAGAGCCCATCTCCAGCATCATGGTGTTGGTGGTGGAGATCAGGGAGCCTGGGCGGAAGGTCCCGCAGAAACGCCCCAGCTTCTGCACCATGTTGGAATGCCCGTTGTAGACGTCCAGGTAGTCATAGCGACAGAGCGGGTCGGCTTCCAGGTCGAAAATGCGGAAGGAGAGCATGACCACGTTGCCTTCTGGGACCTGGAGTTCAGGGGGGAGAGAAGGAGAGCATGACCACGTTGCCTTCTGGGACCTGGAGTTCAGGGGGGAGAGAAGGAGAGCATGACCACGTTGCCTTCTGGGACCTGGAGTTCAGGGGGGAGAGAAGGAGAGCATGACCATGTTGCCTTCTGGGACCTGGAGTTCAGGGGGGAGAGAAGGAGAGCATGATCATGTTGCCTTCTGGGACCTGGAGTTCAGGGGGGAGAGAAGGAGAGCATGATCATGTTGCCATCTGGGACCTGGAGTTCAGGGGGGAGAGAAGGAGAGCATGAAGACTGGGAGAGAGAGGAAGAGCATGTTTTTTTGGGGGGGGGAGGCTAATGGGTAGGAGGATGGCGGTTTGGGGGGGAGTAAGGGGGGAGGATAAGGGAGAGGATGAGGGGGTATGGAGGCACTGAGGGGGGATGATAGGAGGGTGGGAGGTATTGAGGGTGGGTTGGGGGGTACTGAAGTGAGAGGATAGAAGGAGCACAGGGTGGGGTGGAGGGTACTGAAGGCAGGTCAGTAACTCACCGTGATGCGCCAGATGCATTTGCTGTTGGGTTTGTAGTGGCTGGGGAAGGCCTCACTGCCCAGGAAGCCAGAGTCAGCCACCAGGTCTCCTCCACAGTGGAACACGGGCCTGGGACGAGCCAGGGGAGCAGGGTCACCATGGAGACACACAGAGGACACGTCAACAACCGTTTACAGGAAGAACTACGCGCTCTTTCAGCAGGCGAGACAGGCGTACAGGTGTGTATACCACACAGGCTCACACACACATCCATCCAGCTCACTTCCTTAAGAGGTGGAATCTTCACAAGTGCCTGCTGTTCTACCTTCTCTGGGCTGGTGTCAGTTTCAGGGAAATGAGGAGAGGGTGAGGGGGGTCGTAGACAGGATGGAGACAGAACAGTTAGGAGAGGTTATTTTCCTTGACTCGAGCTTCCTAAAACTTTTCCCTTTTCCAATACCTTCCCCCCTCCTAACCATCTCGCCCCCCCCCCCCCCCCCCCCCCACACACACACACACACACACACCCCCCGCTGATCTGTCTGTGAGAGACAAATGTAAACAAAATGAGGGTCTGGAAAAATCACATCCAAGACAGACATCAGAGTTCAATAAACTGCTTGTAAACCCTCGTGAACTCCTACAAAGCAAAACAAAAGAGTCAATTATCATCGTGGAGGGGAGGGGGGGGGGGGGTTGGCAGTTGGATCCAGTATGTTTTCCAGGACTCAAGCCAAATCCATTGAGGCTAGCTCAGACATACGCAAATATTTCTCAGATTAGTTGAAACACTTCCCAGAATCACACAAAATAGGAGGTCCGGAAGACCCCAGCAGAGACAGAGGCCAGGCTACCAGATAGCCAATCAGCACAGCAGAGACAGAAACCAGCCTATGAGAACCAAGAACCCCAGCAGAGACAGAGATGAGAGCCAATAAGCCTTGCACTAAGCCCTGATCAACCCAGTCAGACACACAGGGTCCATCTGGGGGGGAGCTCCACCACAGTGGGCAACCCAGGAAAGAACAAGAAAGAATTTCCAAACACAAATACAGGAAACACCTTCCAAACACAGAGTGCACTTTGCTCCACAGTAAACTATTGACAAGATATCATGTACATTTGAATAAAAATGCAAGGGATACACAATCCTGACAAAAGTAGCGAATGAAGATGCATCTTTCTGGATGTTTTCCTACGCACACGCTCCGCAGCCATCCAATCAGAGACATCCACACGGTCGCCACACCTCTCAGCACAGACGCGATTCATAAGAAACACAGCAAGCCCAGATCCATGACAGCAAGCCCAGAGCCTCGGGCATCTTACCTGGTGTAGTTGGTTCCTGCTTGGCCCTGGGCCTGGGCCTGAGGCCAGCCCAGAGACAGAGACAGGAGCAGGGAGAGAGCACAGACAGCGACCACACTCCTCATCATGACACACGCAGCGACAGATACACGAGAGAGAGATGAGAGTACGGAGAAGAGGTGAAGGATAAGGGGGAGGGAGCATCTGGAGGGGCGGAGAGAAGGAGAGAGAGAGAGAGAGAGAGAGAGAGAGAGAGAGAGAGAGAGAGAGAGAGAGAGAGAGAGAGAGAGAGAGAGAGGAACCAAGGAATCTGAGAGAAAAGGGGAAGGGAGCGAAGGAAAAGTCTAAAAAGAGAGAGGGATGCTGAAAGTGCCGAAAGAGTTTGAGAATCGAGCTGGCTGAGATGACGTGAGGCGAGGGGGAGGGGAGGGTTTAATTGCTACCAGATGCTGTCAACGTGAACACAGGCCCCAGTACAGCAGAGGGGAACCACAGGAAAGAGGAGCCAGGAGAGACGTGGGGGAACACACACTGCCTGAGGAACACACACTGCCTGAGGAACACACACTGCCTGGGGAACACACACTGCCTGAGAAACACACACTGCCTGGGGAACACACACTGCCTGAGGAACACACACTGCCTGGGGAACACACACTGCCTGAGGAACACACACTGCCTGGGGAACACACACTGCCTGGGGAACACACACTGCCTGAGGAACACACACTGCCTGGGGAACACACACTGCCTGGGGAACACACACTGCCTGGGGAACACACACTGCCTGAGGAACACACACTGCCTGGGGAACACACACTGCCTGGGGAACACACACTGCCTGGGGAACATACACTGCCTGGGGAACACACACTGCCTGGGGAACATACACTGCCTGGGGAACACACACTGCCTGAGGAACACACACTGCCTGAGGAACACACACTGCCTGAGGAACACACACTGCCTGGGGAACACACACTGCCTGAGGAACACACACTGCCTGAGGAACACACACTGCCTGGGGAACACACACTGCCTGGGGAACACACACTGCCTCGGGAACATACACTACCTGGGGAACACACACTGCCTGGGGAACACACACTGCCTGAGGAACACACACTGCCTGAGGAACACACACTGCCTGAGGAACACACACTGCCTGAGGAACACACACTGCCTGGGGAACACACACTGCCTGGGGAACACACACTGCCTGGGGAACACACACTGCCTGAGGAACACACACTGCCTGGGGAACATACACTGCCTGGGGAACATACACTGCCTGAGGAACACACACTGCCTGGGGAACACACACTGCCTGGGGAACATACACTGCCTGGGGAACATACACTGCCTGGGGAACACACAGTGGTGTCAAGTCTCAGGCAGAACCCAGATAGCATCAGGGACAAACACTATCAGTCTGTATAAATCAGGCATTTAAAGCGGGGGAAGGGATGGGAGACAAGGAGTGGGTTGGAGGGATGGGGGTTGGGGGGGGCTGGAGGGAGCTGGAGGGGGTGGGAAGCGACAGGGGGGCTGGAGGGTTCTAGGACACCTGGGGGGGGGGGGGGGGGGGGGCAGGGCGGGAGAGGTTCCCTCCCTCCATAGTGCTCTGCTGCAGGGGATCCCTTTGGCCCACATTACGGGGGCCTGCAGAAGCTGCTTTATAAAGCCCAATAAACCACCAGATTCATGGGGGACGTCGCAGCAGAGGTAGGATCAAAGGCAGGAGACAGGGGGGCTCAGAAACCCCCTCCACCCCCCCAGTCTGGCTTCACCGGGCCACTGTCTCCACTTACAGGTGGGAAATCACAAACAAGGTTCTAAAACCAACTGGAGGATTTATCTGAACTGCTTGAAGGTATATATTCAGTATAGGGGCACCCCTTTGAAGCAGAGAACAGCAAACGTGTTGCTGCTATGGTTTTACAATGTGAGACTGTGCTTGTGAACGTGTCTGTAGTTCCTGTATGATTGTTGTGTAGTGTGTCTGGTGCTTGTTACTGGCTGACAGAGAGGCTGGAGGACTGATAAAAGGCCCAGAAAGAGCAGGAATGTGGTTTGTGTGTGGGTGTGTGTGTGTGTGTGTGTGTGTGTGTGTGTGTGTGTGTGTGTGGTGGGAGTTCAAATGACCCCACTGTAACACCTGGCTGGACTCCAGAGTTGCAGACCTCTGCAACGACTCCAGAACAATCCATCACAATGGACCAGGAACAGCAGCAGGGGAGCCTGGGATTGGAGGGAGGAGGAGTGGGGGAGGGAGGGAGAGGAGGGAGGGTAAGGGAGGAGAGGAGAGAGGAGGAGTGGGGGGGGGAGGGATAGGAGGGAGGGTAAGGGAGGAGAGGAGAGAGGAGGAGTGGGGGGGGGGGGAGAGGAGGGAGGGTAAGGGAGGAGAGGAGAGAGGAGGAGTGGGGGGGGAGGGAGAGGAGGGAGGGTAAGGGAGGGGAGGAGAGAGGAGGAGTGGGGGGGGAGGGATAGGAGGGAGGGTAAGGGAGGAGAGAGGAGAGAGGAGGAGTGGGGGGGGAGGGATAGGAGGGAGGGTAAGGGAGGAGAGGAGAGAGGAGGAGTGGGGGAGGGAGAGGAGGGAGGGTAAGGGAGGAGAGGAGAGAGGAGGAGTGGGGGGGGGAGAGGAGGGAGGGTAAGGGAGGAGAGGAGAGAGGAGGAGTGGGGGGGAAGGGAGAGGAGGGAGGGTAAGGGAGGAGAGGAGAGAGGAGGAGTGGGGGGGGGAGGGATAGGAGGGAGGGTTAGGGAGGAGAGGAGAGAGGAGGAGTGGGGGAGGGAGAGGAGGGAGGGTAAGGGAGGAGAGGAGAGAGGAGGAGTGGGGGGGGGAGAGGAGGGAGGGTAAGGGAGGAGAGGAGAGAGGAGGAGTGGGGGGGAAGGGAGAGGAGGGAGGGTAAGGGCGGGTAGGAGAGAGGAGGATTGCTCTGAGCAACACAGAGCTGGTAATTAGACAACGCCACAAGACAGAGAATTCTGTTGGAGGAGTGTGGTGGGGGGGGGGGGGGGGGGGGGGGCGTAGTCAACTGTATAAACAGTGATTATTCACAGCTTAGTATCAGTCTGGGCCCACTCTCGTTCTCATTTCTGAAAACGTGTGTATTCCATCAGGCTCAGAGAAGAGACAAGGGAGGAGAGCTGAGAGGCAGAAGAGGAGTGATGAAGAGGACTCACTGGGCAGAGCACATAGCATACGGCCTGGGGCCGCATGTCTCCCCCTCGCTCTCCCCATACCATTTGTTTCTCTCTGTAAGTGTTTCTGTCCAATAAAGGCATAATAAGCCCAAAAATACACATCTTCAGCCTCACTCTTAGCCTCAGCCTCACCCTCAGCCTCGGCCTCAGCCTTGGCCTCACACGAAAGCCTTGCAGAACTCTGAACGTGTGTGACTGTTTACACAAGGATTGTGAACCCATCTCTCCTCTGTCATTGTGGTTCCTCTCTCCCCAGCTGAAAGGAAGGATCACTGGCCACCACAAACCCACTGTGAAAAACAACAATCCTCACCAACACAGGAACGACATACACAGTCAATACGCAACAGTGGATCACCTGATTATTCAACCGTTGTTCAGAAGGGGTTGACTTGGCACATAGTGGACAGTAAGTAGATTACCCACTGTGGGAGACTGATGAGAGGGAAACACTGAAAGTGAGATAGTTAGTCTGAGGCATCGACTGAAGGAAAGTGTGTTACTCGTTTGACCAGACTAACTCTTGTCCACCAGACTCTGTGTCAGCAAGGTCAGCAAACATCTTCTGGGAACTGTTGTGTTTGGGCTTGGACCACTGCGTCTCTTCTCCTGGCTGAAGCAAAGGTGTGTATTATCTAACTTCACACTAAATACTTTATTTTCTCCCAGAAATGTTGAAAGTACAGATGGTCAGAGTGTGGCATCTGCTGAAGGTTAACGAGGGAGGTTCTGTGGACTTGGCTTTGTAGCCCAGTTCTCTGTGGGTGGAGATGACACAATTTATGGCAAAGATGTCTCCCTCCTCCTCCTCCTCTTCCTCCTCCGCCTCATCTTCATCCTCATTTTTCTCCCTCGGCCAGGCCAGTATCTTTACACAAGCACTTCGGAATGTTCTAATGCATGTTTGAACTTTATACCGACGCCAGACAGAAATAAACGAGGGGTATAGAGAAGGTGAGAGAAGAGGAGTGGGAGAGAGAGAGGTGATAGAGAGAGAAAAGAGAGGACCATCCTAGGCTATAATATCAGCATCCTGACTGGTCCTTTTCTGGGGGAAATACAGCATGTGGCTGCTTATGATGTAGACTGAGGTTTACTGAGGTTTACTCAGGAACACGAAACTGGTGGTCTTCATAGGACTGCACTGACACTGTGGGGTCTGATCGCCCCCTAGAGGCCGGAGATGGAACAGCTTCTCTGTGTTTCCTCATGACTAAGGCTTACAGACAAAAACAGGATTCATTTATTTTATTTCAGGCCCACAGAATGACACAAAACATCATATGACTGAATGAAGACAAAGAGTGAATAGTTTCTGAAAAGTACCTGTGACAGGAAAAACACATGTCCATGTACAGGTTAAAGCACCAGAGATTTGAGAGACGGGGGGGGGGGGGGGGGGGGGGGGGGGGGGGGGGGGGGGGGGGGGGGGGGGGTGAGTGATGTCTGACAAGGAATGCATCATCAAGCTCAACCATCGAACCATCGATCCATCCACACAACACCTGGGCCTTCTTCTGGCTCTCTCACGTCACTGTCCAAGCGACAACATCCAACTGCTCCGTTACCATGGGAACGACCGTCCACCCCCTTAACTCTTCACCCACTCCACCCCCCCCGCTCCCATAATATCACATTTTAAAATAAAATAACAAATAAACATTAATAACAAAGTTAGGTATCAAACACGGTTTCGTGGAAATGACAGGTGGGAATGTGACTCATGTACTGGTACCTTTAGCTATTGACTGGAAATAAAGAAAAACACAAACATGACAATAAAAAGACTACAAAATGATGGCAGTGTGATATTATTCTCTTGAATATGTACTGTAAAATACAGTATCGTAGAATATCTGACATTACTGTGGAAAACTCCCTACAATATCATTATTATTCTACCAAACAAATTCTTCAACATGAATTTGAGAAATTCACATATACAATCATAGATTTGACAGCTTTTTCCAATATGGACATTGGATGGATAAAGTCTATTGCGTTGATACGGCGCAAAAACTTTTAAACGATCAAATTGTAGATTCTTTAGGAGAGAGATACCAATAACATACAAACATAGAGTTTACAGTCGCAAAACGACCAGACCCTTTGAGCCAATAAAAATTATATTTACAATTTACAATATTTTTCCTCTTTTTTTAACATTACACCAAAAATACATAACATTCAATACAAACAGTATTTTTATATACAGCGTAACATTTCTACACCTTCACTGTTCATTTTGCTCATAATCTCTCTTCATGGACGTTGTGTCTCGTCAGAGATTTGTACACATTTACATATCCAAAAGGCCCTGCTTAAATGGGGCTTACATATGTACAAAAACGGGATGAACCCATAAGCTGTTCAGTTCTCCTCAGTCTTTTATTCTAACCCCAGACGTCTTTCTTGCCGTCTCCGTGATGGACGAGGTCACTTCAGACTCCTCCCCCCGGGCCAACAGTCTCTTAGCAACGAGGTTTGTTTCCCCAGCGACGACTTTCAGCGTCTCCTCCGGCCGGGCGGCCCGTGCCTGCGGGGGGGTCGGGGAGGAAGTGTGGGGGCCCCGGGGGCCAGGGGGGTCCTTGGTGTCTGGAATCCTGTCCTCCGGAAGGTGGAGGTCCACCGTCAGGTCCATCTCCTGAGGCTCCGCCTCCAGGGGCGACCGGGAGGAGGAGGAGGGGTCACAGCCTGAACAAGACTGAAGACAGGCGAGAGGAGGAGGGGAGGAGGAAGAGGGAGAAGGAGTTTGAGAAAGTGACATCTAGTATGTACGCATGACCTTCATTTACTTCTAAACCCTGTGAGCACTACACTCATCGTCCAGAGATGTGCTGACAACATGGTCACAGTAGATCCGTAAGAGGGACTCACGCTGATGTTGATAGGCGAGGGGAGCTCTCCTGTACCCATCCAGGGGTGCACCTGCATCAGCTCCCTCCTCTGCTCCTCTGTGAAGTGAGGCTGCTTCTTCTGCATGGCCCTCAGAGCCTGCCGGTCCTCTCTTAGGACTGTCTCCCTGTCCCTGGACACACAACGCAACGCACAACACAGTTAATATACGCACACACACACGGTTACCATACATACAGAAACACACATGGATACAGCGAGGGTCAAGGGTCAGAGGTCGGCTGCTGGACACACTCACCGGGTGGGCATCTGGTAGGTCATCATGACCTTTTCGTCCGTGTTGGCCATGAGCAGCCAGATGGGGTCCTGCAGGACGTACTTCATCAGCTGGGCCTCTTCACCCGTCGCCTTGTGCCCGTGCTCGTTCTCCGACGAGTCGATGCTGCCAAAGTACTTGCTGGTGTTGCTGCTTCCTGGAGGTACAGGAAGTCACAAGTCACTTCCTGGCTTTGGTTCTGGGCACGAACACTGCAGGTGTGTGTGTGTGTGTGAATAGCCGCATTATAGAACAATACAGCGTCTAGACTGTGTGTGTGTGTGAGAGAATCCAGTCTCTCTCTCCATTACACTAGATAAGCATCAAACCAAACGTTCTGTTCTGGTGTGTTCTGTTCTGGACTTACTGGTTCCGCTCCCTGAGGTGCTGCAGCCGTTAGAACCGGAACCGGAGGAACCGGACCCAGAGCCTGAGGACCCGGAGCCCGAGGCGGCTGATCCGGTGCCTGAGCAGGCATCCTCCTGGAGCAGCAGGTCCAGCAGGTCGCTGGAGGTGGACATGGCGTCCAGGTCGTCAGCGTCCTACGGAACACAGACAGGGAGGATTACAGAACACCTGTGGCGAATCGACCGGATCTTCCTAACATAAAAAAGGTGTGAATAGAGAGCAGCAGATCAGGGGTCAGGAGGGGGGGGGGGTCATTTGCTGTCCTTCACATCGGTCGTTAAAACTCACGTTGTCGTTATCTTTGTCCTCGCCCGCCCGCATGCTGCCGCCGCGAGCGCCGGAGCCCTGCACCATGGCGCCCTGTTTCCCCGGCCAATCCTGAGAGGCCACCCCGGGAGGGGGCGGAGTCTGCATCGCCCCGGTCGCCATGCCTTCCTGGCGGTTGCTGGGCAACTCCTCCAGCTGCAGCAGGTTGAGGGGGGAGGAGCATCGCGACTGGAAGAGGGGCGAGTCTGTGCCCTCCAGAGGGGGCTGAGCCAGGTACTGGGGGGTGCTGGAGCGAGAGAGGACCCCTTGGGCAGGGTCCACCAGGGGCATGGCGGGGGCCTGGGGCCCCAGGAGGGGGCTGGGGTACGGGAACGTAGGGTTGGGATTCCAAAAGTGTTGGGACATAAGAGGCAGGGCAGGGTTGAGGAGAGAGGGTGAGGGGTTGAGCTGGGCCACCGCAGGGTTGAGCTGAGGCATCCCCGGGTTCAGCTGAGGCATGGCCAGGTTCAGGGGAGGCATGGCGGGGTTGAACTGGGCCAGGGCCGGGTTGAGCTGGGCCACGGGTATGGCCTGGGGGAAGGGCGGAGGGGCCTGGTTGAGTTGCGAGAGCGCGGGGTTCAGGTGAGGCATGGCGGGGCTGTACTCAGGAAGGCCCGTCTGGATGGGAGGGAACATGAGGTTGGGCAGGACCACCATGACTGGCGGGGCCATGGGGAGGGGGAACTGGGTGGCGTGTAGGGGGAACTGGTAGGCTGCTTGGGGGTTGGCGCTGGCCATCTGCAGGCTGGGGTCCAGCCCCGAGTGAGCCAGCAGCTGCTGGGAGACAGAGGGGAAGAGGGGGTAGAAGGGGAGGACTCCTGGAGGGTAGGCCGCCCCAGGGGGGGGCAGGCTGGCCTGGGAGGCCACGGATGTGGGCCAGGAGGAGGAGGAGGTCAGGGGCCCCTGCATCATGAGGGGCTGGCCGGAAGAGAACATGCAGCGAGGGTGTCGGCCTCCTCCCTGCCTTCTGGATCCGCTGTTCAGCCCAGAGCCGGCCAGCGGGCCTGGATAGCTGGCACGCAGGGAGCCTTCCTGCTGGTGCTTCAGACGCTTGCCCCCGCGGCCACGCCGCCGCCCGCTGCCTCCCGCTGGGTATTCCTGGGTACTGTGGACTCCTGAAACACAAGAGAACCAGAGAGGGTTGGTGCTGGGTGGGGAAAATGACTCAAAGAAAGAAATATCCATCCTCAGCATCCTCAAGTTATTAAAAACACCTGCATCACCCACATTTAAAAACAAACCAACTCCCCCCTCCCAAACACACCCCACCCCCTCCTCCTCTCAGCGTACCTTTGGGCGTGGCGGTGTGCCCCCGCAGGGACCCCGGCTCAGGCTCCAGCGCCGTCAGCTGGCTCAGGTCTTGGAAGCGGCTGAGGAACACCTGCTCCTCTTGCTGGGTGTGGGCCGACAGCACCTCCTTGGTCAGCCCCACGGGGGCCGAGCCACAAGCCGGCCTCCGGCCCTCCCTCTCCGGCTGGGCCACCTGGGCGGTGGGGATGGGGGGAGCGAGGCTGGCCGGGGGCTGGGGGGTCGCGGAGCTGTGGTTGGCAGCTGGGGTGGTGGTGGGGGTCACCGGTGGCTCCTCCATCATCACGATGTCTGCCAGAGAAGAAAAGGATAACAGGAAATGTAAGACGGAGGAGGGGAGAAAGAAAGAGAGAACAAGAGACATAGACACAGAGAGAGAGAGAAAGAGGAGGAAGCGGGACAGGAAACAGACAGGAGCTGGGCAGGATGCTGACCTGACTCTAGAGGTTTCTTGTCGCCCACGTGGACGATGGTGCTGCTGAAGCTGCACTGGGACGTGACAGACACTACGCTCTCGGCTTTGCAGTGCAAAGCCAGGGGGCTGAGGGGGTGGCCCGGGCCGGGCTGACCCACTTTAGAACCCTCCGGAACGCCCACGGCCGCTTCCAGGTCTGAGGAGAACAAAAACACGGAGTTAGCCCCCGCCTCGGTTCCACCCACTGACAGGAAGTGAATATGTCAACTAAGCTTGCGATTCCAACCCTCTCAGCCTCTCTCTCCTTCTCCCTCTCTCCCCCCACACTTTTCTCTCTCACTCTCTCACTCTCCCTCCTTCTCTTTAAGTAAGAAGGTACCTTTGGCCCCCCCTGACAGCTCCCTCTGCTTGTCGTCGTCCGACGTGGAGGAAGTGGTGCAGGAGGACGAGCCACACTTCCTCTTGACCGTGTTGGGTATGTTACAGCTATCCAGGTACCTGCACACACCGAGGACGGAAGCTCCGTCACATACTGACACCTTCACCACCACCCTCACCATCACCACCATTACCATCACCACCACGCTGGACTTTCTGTGTGACCCATTTTCTCCATTTATTTTATCCCTTTGGATGAAAGCGTCTGCGAAAACAACTAAACTGTCGAAAGTAACGGTCATGGTCCTCAGAGACAGGACAGCCACAAACCGTATGATGCTGTCCAGGCAGTTGACCTGCTGGTAGGAGTAGCTGGACGCAGGGTCCCTCCTCAGTGGCTGGACGGTCGCCAGGGGCTTGGAGGGCCCCGCTGGGCCCCCAGCTGAAGGCCCCCTGCTGATCTTGTCTGTCTCCACCCGGACTCCTGAGAGGAGGGCAGGGGGGGGGGCAATTTATTTATTTATGGAACTTGTTCATGAGAAGTTCATATAAAATCTATTTAAACAAAACAGTTAACTATTTATCATACAAGATACAAACAACACACACGTCACATCGCCTGGTTAGATCTGTAGAGTTGATATCAACATTTTATTTATCTATCCATCCATCCATCCACTCAATCACCCACCTATTCATCCCTACATCCCTGTTACATAACATAACAAAGACAGGCTGAGTGATTCAGCCCCTCTGAGTTCCTGGTGTTCAGTGAGAGCAGACTGGCGGCTTGGTTCTCACCGGTGCTGGCGTGCTTGCGGAGGGGCTTCCTGGTCCTGGACTCCATGAACACCTGCTGACCGCTGCTCTTCACCATGTGCACGTCCTTACACATCTGCTGGAAGGTCATCTGCTGCTGGGAGGAGACACAGGATGGGAGATGAGGAAGGATGTGTGTGTGTGTGTGTGTAAGTGAGTGTGTATCCTCTGTTCAGGCTGTTCTCCTCAGTGGTGTTGCTAACCGGGGGGGAAAGGATTCACCGGGTTCTAGTTTTGGCAGGGGCCCACTACTGTTGTTGACTCTAAGAAATGAGTGCTAATCTGTAACATGGAGACATTTCACATGTCCCAGGATTCTGAACCATCTCCGTCCCTCACTCCTCCGGAACCCCTGGGGGAGACTCACCGGTCTGTGTGTGAGCGCGTCGTGCTTGGAGTGGCTGTTGCTGTCGTGGTCGGAGCCGTGCCGGCGGCGGGGCTTCTGGGAGCCATGACTGCTGCAGGCGGGGCCCCCCTGGGAGCCGTGGCCCCCCTGGGAGCCCGCGCTGTGCACCGGCTGCACCAGTACCCGGTGGATCTGTTCACTCAGCCGGGGGATCTCCGGGGACATGGGGCGTGTCTCCGCCTCCTTGGGGGTGAACACGTCCTCGTTCAGGGGGCTCCTGTTAGGGGGGGGGGGGGGGGTGGGTTAGAGACAGTCAACACAAGGTACTCCAATGACTGGACAACAATGACACGAATATTCTTCATAATAACGTGTTAAGCAGACCGTTTTTATCTATGGGCACTTACAAAAGGGGATTTGAACCCGTTAACCTCTTGACCTGCAGTCAAATGCCCTACCCGCTATCCCCCAGTTTTCAAAGGACGTGACTAAACGGTCACGCGTGTGTGTGTCTCACAAACCCAGAAGCGGGCCGCGACGAGGGGTTTACGTACGTTCGCACTTTGTGTCGCCCCACGATGAAGGCCACCTTCCTGCTCCAGGGGTTGACGAAGGACGACCAGGAGGTGTCGATGGTCAGGTACTCCCCGTTACGCGCACAGATGCGCAGGGGAGAATGTTCAAACGGCTGGCCGGCCGACTGCAGAACTAAGAGGGGGGAGAACCAGACACAACACAGTATTTAAGACTGACACCTGGTCGACATCCACCTTTCGTTGAAAGGAGGTGTAATAAGTGCAAGAGAAGAGATAAAGAGAATATATGCATATATATATATATGTATATGACGAAGCCAGAGGATAGGATGGACTCACTCTTCTTGTGGATGGCCACCATGACAGGCCTGTCGTCGGGGTGTAGGTACATGAGAACAGGGGTCCCAACCAGATCCTGGGGCAGGTAACCAAGCAACGGTACAGCCCTGCAACACACAGCAACATGACTATGCTGTGCTTCTGCATAGGGCCCGTACAAACACAGGAAGCCTTTAGAGCTTTAATGGCTGACGGAGAAGACGTTCCGCTGACCTCTCGTCCACCTCTTGGAAGAGGCAGCTTGGGGTGTGGCTGGTGGTGAAGATTCTCTTGTCTGCAGGGATACGGGGTGCTGAGAGGAGAGAGAGACACAGAGAGAGAGAGACAGAGAGAGAGAGAGAGAGAGAGAGAGAGAGACAGAGAGAGAGAGACAGAGAGAGAGACAGAGAGAGAGGGAGAGCGAGGAGAAAGAGAGGGGGGGGTTACATAAGATCAAACTGTCCTAACAGATGAAGAATTCAGCACCTAGACGTCATTTCCAGCAGTCTGTTAAGTGTTCAGGTGAAGAACCCGTTGACAGGGTCAACAGGTCTCAGTGGTCGCTGTAACCGTGGCGGTCAGTGTGTCTCCTAGGGGGCCCACCTTCGTATCCTGAGTGGACCCTCTCTGCGATGAGCAGGCAGCAGGGCTGAGGCTGAGACATGTCCGAGTCTCTGAGGGTCAGCTGGTAGGGCGTGAGGCGGAAGGGGTACATGCGCACCTCCCCCTCGCTGTCCCGCCCCCGACGGATGCGGCAGAACATGGACTTCTCCTGGGTGCAGTCCACGGGGGACGTCACTGCGGGGGGGAGGGGGAGGAGAGGCAAGGAGCGTTAGAACCACCACGTGGGGATCTCCTGGGTTCTCAGGTGAGATTTGTTTGTTTTTCACTCCAGGTGAGCACCATCCAGGTGAGGGCCATCCAGGTGAGGGCCATCCAGGTGTGTCTCCGGGGGAGGGGACTCACCTGAGCCGGTGCAGGAGGCCCAGGCGGGCAGGCGGCAGGGCGCCGTGCTGCTGTAGAAGGTGCTCACATCCTGGGGGGCCAGGAGCTCGGAGAACAGCGCCCCCTGGAGCCTCTCGGGTTTACAGCGCAGCATGGAGGAGGCTTGGGGAGAGATGTACACCACCTTGCCCGACAGGAAGGACACCCCAATGGAGAACGTGTCCTGGAGAGGAAAGATGGCCGACGAGCACAAACTCATCAGTAGGTATCGAGACATTCTTCTGCTGTACTATATTTCAGAACTATTTATGTTTAATAAATACAATTTTGCCTAAATGTTGGCAAAGAGGCGTTAACACTAGAGATTCTGACTGTATCATTTAAGTTCAAATGAACAGTTGTAGAGTCTTACGGTGTTCTGCAGCGTGTATTCTGAGGTGATGTTGTCCAGTTCGTCAGTGGTGAAGGCTGAGAGGTCCAGACTGCAGCCGTGCGTCTCCTCAACACTCCACTGGTGATAATACTCTTGGTTGGCTGGAAACATTTAGAACATAAAGGATAAGAAGCGAAAACTCATCATACTGCCGACAAGAGTATTAATCTGTATTGTTTTTTATAGACTTGCTATTTTAATTATTACTTTTATCACTTGTATCATTATTTTATTTTATTTTATGGAAAGCACCTTGAGCTACAATTCTTGTATGAAATGTGCTATATAAATAAAGTCTTACTTACTTACTTACTAATCTAGTAACAGATTAACAAGTTTAGAGCATGACTCCAACCGCAGTTTTTCCAAGGGAATGAATAAAGTACCTATCTATCTATCTATCCTACATACATAGTACACATCCATTTACCCATCCATCCCTCCCGTCCCTCACCTCTGACTTGTTTGACACAGTTGAGGGCGTACTGCAGGGAGGCCAGGGTGCTGGAGCGACCCTTGCCCCTGTGGTCGGCTGGGACCCGAATCTTCAGCTCCTTCAGGGCCTTGAGCAGCTCCCTCTGGGTCTGCAGGCGGGCCGGCTGGTCGCTGCTGCAGCCCGAGGTGGAGGGGTTGTCCTGCTCCGAGCTGCAGCTCAGGAGGCTGTAGGCCTTGGAGCTGTTGGGGGGGGACGGGCTGTGCGAGTTGGAACTGACGGGGGGGGGGGGGGGGAAAACAACCATATGTTTTATTATCGCCAAACAGACTGTTTTGATTTGGACTCAACATTTTCATCTGGCGTTTTTTTTTGTGTCAATGGAGAGTGAAAGGGTGAGTTCCTCGTGTTGAATCTCAGTATTTCTCATGTGCCTGGTCTCATTTAGCTACCTGACTCTTTTTTTTGAGACGTTTACGTTATGTGATGTTTAAGGCTCTGCGATGTTTAAGTTCTGTGGCAGACTGTGGCAGTCATCACCTCTTGCTCTCTGTGGTCTCCATGGCCGAGTCTTTGCCATTGTTAGAGCTGCAGGTGGACGCCTCACGCCCCATGTGACCTTCGACCTCCCTCTCCGCCGAGTCGTTTCCGCTGGAGTTGGCATCGGTGTCGTCACAGGTAGACGGCGCAGGACCCCTGGGGGAGGTAACCCCAGGTGGTCGCACTCGCTTCCCATTGGCAGAGGAGCTGCCAATCAGTCCAAGGGAGCCCGCCCCTTCCTGTCTGCCCAGTGCACCCTCTTCACCGCATATACCACTAGCGTCTTCTCTAGGAGTGGCGTATGCTGCATCATCACTCATAATAATTAATGAGTGATATACAATTGATCTTTGACAATGATTATCTTTTGATAGGTTTGGATAGTGCTATCATTAGATCAGAGTGTTTACTCGCAAAAACGAAGAAAAGGATATGGATATAAAATTGGATTTCCACTTTGGATTTTTCGTCTGACAATCTTGATAGTGTTTTCATCCCATCAGTATCTAACAAAGCTGATGAAAAAAAGAAAAGTTGGGAGAAATAAAATCTTGGAACCTCTTGAAACTTCTGTGACTAGGTTGACAGAACCGCTGCAGAAAGAAACAAGAATATTTCAGTATCAATATTTTTTATATCTGTGCCCAATGTTATCATCAGGATGCATTATTGAGTTATAACTTCCTGCCTTTACAATTATTGTTGTCTCCCATAACACAAATAGCCTCCCATATAACCTGCCGGACGTAGGTAATAACCAAGTTGTATTACTAATACTGTTAGCTACTCCCCACAACTTCAGCTTGCTCGAGTGAATACCCAACAAGTTCACAACAATGTCAAATCACGAAAAAATAAGATTTATGCAAATTACGAATTCGATTGCTGTTAATCGAATCAATACCATAGGCTAAAGCTGTGTGCTACGACATGCGTTCGAACACATTGACGCCAGGGGACACCGGCTTTGAGATGTTGACGACAGTGAAGGCAACGTGCATTAGGATGTGTTGGGGTTGGGCTTGGGCATGACACATGTCGGGGCTGATTACATTTTGTTTAGAGAAATAACTTGTTGGGTATTTACAAATCAATACAATCTGATTCAAAATTGTATAAACAACATTTTAATAGTTACATTTTTTTAGGGGCTTCCAATATATAGGCTACACAGCCGTTTTTCTACCTAGATCCAGACCTGCACATCTCATACGTAAAACCGATGTCCACGTTATGAATCTGAACAATCCTTTATGTAAAAAGGATATTCCAATGCTTCTTAGTCAATTTATCGTCTAGTTCGTTAACTTGTCTACTAAACTACTGAAACAAATGCAGACTCACCTTTTTGGAGAAACAGATATTCGGGAACTAGTTGTCACTCCTCAAAACTCGTTTACAGTGATGAATTCGACAGTTTTGAAATCATATAAATCTATAAAACTCGAGGTAGCGTTAAGTCTCTACTCCTTGCATGTCTCTCATGTTTATCGTCTACTTGTATACACTGCACATTTCCTCCGTCCGACTCAGCACGCAAAAACACACGTGAATTGAATGATTTGAGATACATTACTATGATTGGTCCAGAATGGTCTTAAACCCCACCCTGTTCCAGTATAACACCCCCATCGAAAAGTTCATTGGTTGAGTAGGGCGGTGCCCATCTTGCACGGGGCTTTTCTGTCACGTTGCTCTGGCGATGCACCTCAGTACATGGGCATGTCCAAATAATCTCCCGCATGTTTTGCATGTTCCTGGGTATTATTCCTTGTGTCCTTGCCCCCTTTACTTTCCTCCTAGTTTCAAGACTTTTAGCCTTAAAGTCTTAAAAGCATGTAAGGTAACGAGGAAAAAGTAAAGGTATTTTACACTATGGTATAATTACAACTATACAACCAGTGGACATATACTTAAATCTTAATAGTCTGACCAGGTTTTGAAAAACCACAGAGTACATTGAACACGGAAATAGTATGACACATGAAAGGTTTGGCTGAACCGTTTTTTACAAGCGGTTAGCTTGTCCCGTGGTGTGGTGTTTAATAGCCAGTCTGGCCCAGAGCCAACGGCTCTAGTATGGTCTGTACTTTAGCCTACTTGTAGCTTAATTATTCCAAATATAGGCTATACTTGCCATCGCGTGGACACACACGCAAACTCACAGTTCCTTATTGAATGACATGGTTTAAGAGTCTGTCACAGCCCCCTCCACGTATGAGGTTCCATTGTAAGCATCGAGTTTTTAGGCTCTAATGAAACTCCCAAGCACGCGGAGGAGAGCTGGAATCGAAGCAGATCCACTTGGGCCGCCAAACAATAACGGCTTCTCATTCATGAATATAGGCCACAATCGGTCTCAAACGGCCCACAAGCTTATTACTACAATCTGGCCAGTCTCATGATGGGCTAACAACATTGGGAAAACTTGTCATTTAAGCACTGAATAGGTGTACATAACAATGTAACTGGGGTTCCATAGATCGCTCATTATAATCGAATATCCTGATTGTCTGAGCCTAAATATGTATATTAACTCTCGCACGACTTTGAATAGAATGATACTACATGGCTGGCCGTGTGCTTGGTACTGCCTCACCGGCAGCAACTAGTAATGCAAAGCTTGCAAAGCAAGGATAGCAATTGCTGCTTCCACCACCCAGACCTGCTCTGTTGGGACAGGGCAACCCCGTGGGCGCTCTGCGTGTGGATCGGTATCAAGGCGACACGCCACCGTTACAATTTCTCAGGTGTTTTATGTAGACTACCCTGTGAACTGTTATTCTATCTTCATGTATGTAGACATAAATTATATTGCAATGTGATCAACGAGTATATTACATTCATGGATTGTTTTAACGCGTCCTTTCTGTGACTGCAACACAATCATAAAATGTGTTTATGAATGTGTTTATAAAATACGCTTTTATAAGCGACATGCAAATAATGCACATAGAAGGTGCAGAAAAACCAAGGACCAGAAAAGCGTCGTTCTATTATTTCAGAGGTTAGAGCCATGAAACGTTGTTTGATTCTGTGTAGTGTGATCATCCTCACTTTGCTGCTGGTGTCCGTGTGTGTGGGGCAGCAACGCATATACTACACTTGTCATCAACGTGATGGTAGTTTAATAAAAATTAAACTCTGTATCGTATAGAAGCTTTAGTGAATGACATGTGTATGAACGCCCTTTGTCTTATCTATATGTTAAAATCATATCTCAGATTTTCGAACAAACATTAAAACAAACTGATAAGTCACTTGTGTTTTGGACCCTTTTTTTGTCATTAGTTTTATTCAGTTTTATGTTGTCATGGTAATCAAACAGCCACCCACACAGCAACATCACACACGGAATATTCCTAAACTGGGGTAATAAACACAAGTCATCATCATCGTTGTTTTTCCAATATAGATATATTTCCATGATGTTCATCAATATAATAAGACATTGATAGATTCACACTACAATTATGTACTTTTCCATTAGTTTCCTCTGTTGCATTGTAATCCACCGTTTTAGTTTCCAAATCCCTTACCAAATAAAAACAAGAATTGTATCAATAGGTTAACAAAAAGTAAACAAGAATAGGCTACACATTTCCCATGATCGCCGAGTCTAGTCCCTCCAGTAAGCCTTGGCGAACAGGGGACATATGAGTTCTTATTCCCAAAATCCCATACCCAAAATAAAAAGAAAATAGTTCCCTCCCTAAAAGAAAAATAATTTAACAACACAGAAATCTGGCGCAATTTATGACATTAGTCTAAAAGTACTGAACAAATGGTTTTAACAGGATGGTAAAAATACCTCCACCCCATACCATCTCAGTTTCCTGACTTGTCTAATAGGATTTACATAGAAAGTCTGTATTATCTTCTTCTTCTGTCTTCCAAAAGTACAAGCAAGCAAGCCACTGACGTAATTCTAAAGTTATCAGTAACTTAACACAAATCAAAAGGGAAACATTTGGTCCAGATCATATGATTCGGTGTGAACGGACAGAGCGTTGTTCGTTTACGATCAAACTCGGAGGGTGCAGTGTCTCAAAAGGTTCCCTCCTGTGATGAGATCACTCCACGCCTCTTTAGGTTGACATAAACACAACCATCTCTACCGTTTTAGATTTGAGCCGTGCCCACACCCACCCCACCAACTGAATACCTAGAATACAACAGAAAAAGTGTCAGGTCGTTGAAAGATGCACGCGTCCTTTCTTACAGAGAAAAAGCAACAGAAAGAACACTCACATACACCAATTTTGACAGTTTTTTTTTGTATTTGATTGGCTGAGCATTCTTAGAACAACCTTTGAATGAGTAAGTAACACTGGTGTCCAACCCCCACCAATGTAAAGTCACTCCAGTAGACTGAGGACATTTTAACTCCAGTGAGAGGTGCCACTAACTATTTATAGTAACCCCTCGAATGTTTTAAATTGGCTGAATTTCCAAATTTGACGTAATGTTCAACTAGATTTCGATGGAAATTTTAATATCTCCTACCTGAGGAAATTGGACCCCCTTCCCCCAAAAACACCCCACACTACGACACCAAACAATACAGATCATTAGTTTTTTTTGTTGCTTTTGTTGCTTTTTGTTTTAACAGCTATAGTTCAAGTTTATACTTTGTTTTATTTTGAAATCGTCAGCACTACAGACACACGAAAAGAGGAGTTGTGCTATTTATAAGATATAGGAGCATATGTCTGAAGATTTGTTACAGGTTAAGGTAGCTCTCCAAACCTGGACAAACACTTAACTCTTATGAGGGGGGAGAAGGTGTTGAAGCACGTTGTGCTTGGGGGTTTGGGTTTCTATGGCAAATTTTAAAATGTACATTTAGATCTCCGTGCCTTCTCCAGTGTGATGAACTGGGTAAATAAGTCTTTAGTTACCCTTTATTTAGTTTGAATAAAAGGTATGAGCTCTCAAAAATAGGGGAGCACAGTTGCTGTTCAAGTGATTCAGGGAAAACGTGTCGTGTACCCTCAACTTGTTTTTGATGGCAGTTGGCAGTATAAAGCAAGAAAATCTGGTCTTTGGTAATATTCCTGTGTATTAGTTTTGCTCTATTTAGGGAGAACACTGGGAAATGGGGCATTCTAAGGCCATTTCTTTTCAAATGAGAGCATGTGTGTGTGTGTGTGAGTGAGTGCTTGTGTGTGAGTAAGTGTATGTGTTTGACTGTGTGTATATATTTGTGTGTGTAAGTGTATGTTGTTGACTCTGTGTGTGTAAGTGTGTGTGTGTGAGTGTGCGTGCTGGTGTGTGTGAAAGTTGGTTGGAGTTTTCTGCCCACACAGATTAAGATTAAAAAGGCAAATCAGAGCAGTGTTGACTGTTCTGCTCTATACACACCCTCCCACACACACACATACACTTCCACTCACACTATTAAGTTGTCATAGTAACAGCTTGCCTTACCGTCTAGGTCAAAGCGGCCTAATCTGTCAGGATAAACCAGGGATATTCCCAATACAGGCAGAGCTCCTCCAACACACACACACGCACACAATCACACACACACACACACACACACACACACACACACACACACACACACACACACACACACACACACACACACACACACACACTGAATGATTGTTGAAAGGGGAAAAGATCTATAGGTGTACCTACAATCACAATGAGTGTTTTCTTTGATTGAGGATAGATGGAGAAACAGGGGTTATTATATGTGTAGAGCATGCTAGAGCATCTATTAAGACCAAACCAGTAAGGGCACCAATGAGAACATAATTGATAACAGAAGCCTCTCCCTAGCTGCTTGGCAGTGTGTAACTTACAGAGCTGACTTGCAAAAAATACACTCATACACATACAAGACACACAGAGATTTAGAAGCTTACTGCTAACAGCAATTAGTTAAGTCCTGATTGCACTCTCTGTATCTGTCTGTTTCACACAAAAAAATATACACTATATAAATATACTCTATTACTATGGTTACAAAAGAAAAAGGCAGTAACTAAGGAGACACAAAAAGAGAGAAAGAGAGAACCACTGCAACAGCTAAACGTTCACACCTGTATGTGTTATGGAAATTGAAGTTTTTCTCATGACGTTTCTTGGAATGCTGGCTACAGTGCTCAACTTCTGACAGCTAATCCCTGACAATATGAAAGATGCTGGCGACCACAGGGCCAATTCACCGACAAGTCGAGCAATGGGGGGGGGGGTTTCTCGCCCCTATAGCCTGTTTGTGTGTTAACGCCATTTATTTTCCTCATTTCTCGTCCCTTTTGGGACTTGTACCCTCACTGAGAGTAAGGCAGGTGTGCTCGTCAACAGGTGAGGCTTTGCTGCATGTGGTTCTCTCTCAGTCGGTCAGACGTTTGACCAGCCCAACAGCGCCATCAAAAACAAGGACATTTGTGCATTTGAAACCGCTTCCCCTTATTCATTTAGCCACTCCTCCTACACAAACTGTGTGAGGATAGTTTGGCCCTCAAAATCTCAAAAGAGTCGGTTTGTAATTGATCACTATGAGACTAAGGCTTGTCTGTGTCTCAGTTTGGGAGTGGCTGAATGAGATACCTATTTCAAAACACAGCATTGATAGCTCTCAACAGTTTGTACAGCTACAGTTTTTTTCCCCCCTGGTGTAAGTATCAGTTACAAGTTTATGTCTGCTGCATGTTAGCAATGACATCACCGTAAGATTGGATAAGAGTTAGAAAAATCTAAATAATTGCAGATGTTTTAACATGAGCCAATTGGACATGGTCAAAACCCCAAAGAAACCATTAATTAATCATTTTCTAGCAGAATATGTTTTCATCACTGGCTTGTTAGATTGATATTGGTGATAATATTTACTTTTACTTTATACATATATATATATATATATATATATATTAACTTTTCAAAGATACTTACACATACATTTGCTACACTGACAGCATTTGCACTAGACTGCAATGGAGGAATGTTTTCGAAATAAGACACTAAAAAGTAACTTAAGTGACATCTACAGACATTGGTCCAACTGTACTATGGCAGTTTACAAAGAAGAGAAATAGCTAGAAATAGAGGGGAAGAGAAAGAGGGAGATAGAAAGAAGGTTAGCTGGAGAAGGTGCTACTGTGAGAGAGAGAGAAAGAGAGAGAGAGAGAGAGAGAGAGAGAGAGAGAGAGAGAGAGAGAGAGAGAGAGAGAGAGAGAGAGAGAGGGAAAGAGGGAAAGAGGGAAAGAGGGAAAGAAAGAATGAGGAATTTCTGAAAGAAGGAAGGATAGGAGAGAGTGAGGGGAATATTGATTACCTCAGTTAAAGGAAACTAAGTCCACAGTGCAAATATGCACCTATGCTCTGAAACAGAGCTGGAGGAAACCAGAGACAGGCAGAAACAGTAAAAGAACGTGCACGATATACACACTCTGATGATTAGGCAGTAGTTGAATTCTGAAGCGTAAGTCAAATTAATACAAAAATTAAAAAATACAAAACGCACACACACACACACAACCTACAAAAAACATTATATCAGAATAAAACTCTACAAAGAACTATATATATATTTCATATCTGGTATATAACAATTATCGCCAGGACCATAGTTTCCTTTTTCTGTTGTCGTTATCAAGTAACAATCACAACAAGTATTGGGTTCTGAGTGTTAAATTAAGTTTAGAAAAGCAGTATTTACACAGGAGGCAGGGCCACAAACTCACAGGACGAAGATTGACAGGGGTCCAGAGGTGAGGTGGTGGAAGCAAGGGTTGGGGAGGGGTGAGGGGGCCAGAAGTGTCATATTTAGACTGTTTAGGGAACAATCGAATTAACTGATTGATCGTCAAATGTTACTTTTGTCATCAATTAGAAGGGTTTTCTGTCACAAGGTAGCTGGCAGTCTCGAGTGCCGACTGGGGTAGGAGTCACTCCTCTTAGGTACTGAAGTACACTGTAGAGAGAGAGAGAGAAGGAGAGAGAGAGAGAGAGAGAGAGAGAGAGAGAGAGAGAGAGAGAGAGAGAGAGAGAGAGAGCATCAGAGAGAGGAAGAGAAACAGAGAGGAAGAGAAACAGAAAGGGAGAAAGAGAGGAAGCGAAAGAGAATGAGAGACAGAGAAAGACAAACAGACAGAGATAGAGATAAGGCAGAAAGAAAGAGAGAGAGTGAGCGAGAGAGAGAGAGAGAGAGAGAGAGAGAGAGAGAGAGAGAGAGAGAGAGAGAGAGAGAGAGAGAGAGAGAGAAGGGAAAAAGACAGAGACTCAGATAACAACACAGAGTAGGTCATCATTAACGGAGGGGCAGTATATCACTGAGAAGACATTGCAGCCCAGTGACCTAGAATTCCTTACCAATGACAACGATGAGGACAATCACGCATATCACCCCCATAATAATCATCATCTGGAGAAGACAAAGATTGACACAAAGAGTCGTTGAGAAGGACAAACAGCAGTAATAACCAAAACAACTTTCGATGACAGCATGCACCGCGTCCAAGTGTAACTTGTTTACAATCCAGACGATTGGGCATAAACAAGATCAGTGTGATCCGTTCGGAGGGCACACCTTGCCCTCTCAGTGGCACTCACCTTGGCATTCTTCCACCAATACTTGTTCTTGAGTTTGGCGGCGCTGGTCTCGAACTGTGAAGCCCCAGCCTGCAAAGCATCAGCCCTGTCGTCGAGCTCAGATAGCTTCTGATCACGTTCCAGGACCTTGTCCACGTTCACACGCATAATATCCACCACCTTGGGAAAGAAGCACACTGGTCAGACAGAGACAGACTTGTTTAACTGTAAACACATCGTGTTGAACATGGCACTGATATGTGGCTCATTGGAGGGACGGTAATACTCAAATATGAGCGAGTCCGTAGCTGATTCACGACTGTATTGTCATTTCATGACAGCAGATGGAGAAATCAACGTATCAAATCACAAAGAGTAGGTCAAAACAACCAAGCGTTTCAGCGTTTTGTGTAAATTGTGTGAATTCGATTAGTGTCTTGGTTCGTCTGCATTGTGAGACAGCGTCCACGGGGAAACATACCTCATCTACTTGTGCCTGTGTCTGCTGCAGGCGGCGGTTGCTGGTGAGGTTAGGAGGTTGGGTTGCTCCTTCTGGTGCTGGTGCTCCGGCTGCAGGGGCAGACCTGTCATCGACACACACGCACGCACACAAAATGTCAGGAAGAATATCTCATTATTGTCTTGTGAGGGCTTAGCCAAATCTACCTCCAATTCAACATGGATATGTACCCTTTTCAACTGTGAAGTGCTATTTGGAACGGTAAACAGTTCTTATTGTCCATTCTTTTTTTATTTTTACTTATTATTATGATCATACAACACATATAACACAGGCTGAACTATAAACTGAAATAGGGCCTATTTTTGTTATCACATCTTTAGACACCAGAGTTCTGACAGGTCAAAGCTGTTAACAAATTGAAGCAGTTGGTAACGAACATTCTTTCCGTTTCCTCCCCCTCATAATTGTGAGGTGAGGATAGAGTTGGTTAGCTATGCTAACGTAACGGCAAATGACGTTGGGGAAAAGAAGATACCTTTGGGATGAAATAATGTCACGACCACACCTGGATGAAATTTCGCACGCGTTGTGGGAGTTCAGTCGACATCGTTGAAGCTATTTGTAATTATGCCGGAGATGGTTGAGAATGCACGTTAGCTAACAAGGACTTCGTGAGGTCAAACGTTGCTAACTTTGCCTGACTGGGCCAGCAGCAGACTGGTGTAAGTGAAGACCTATTAACTAGCTAGCTATAAGCTTGAGGCTTGATCGAAGTCTGTCATTGTCTAATCTTTTTAGCTATGAAAAAAACAAATTGCTAAGTGGCTATCTAGCTCAAATAGATACATTAAGTTACAAGAGTAAACTGGCTAGTTTGTCTATCTTGCTACACACACAAGCCACCAGGATTAGTTAAATTTGACGGCCACGCAAATAGTTAATTGTTTGAGATTATTTTTTTACTCTTTGTAACAATCTACATACATATCTATAACAATCTAATCGTATTGTCATTAGTCTACATTAAATTAATACGTCAAGCCACCGGGTCACTAGGCCTGTACAGAATTACTATGTGACGGCTGAATTCTACTTGTACTAGTGCCATTGTTCTCCCACTAGAGGGCGACAAAACTCTGTATAAAGGTCACCTTTAAAGGCCGCCACAAACACAGCTAATCCCCCATGTGTTAGTTGAATCCTCTTTGAATGCTCTTAATGTTTGTCGGTTGCCGTTTCCAGGTGTAGATGAGTCATAATTTCTATTCAAATACAACATGTGAGGTCAAAATACTTTGTTGATTTTGTACTACAAAATACGAACAGTAGCCTACGGTTCTGTGACCATTACATATCTTTTAGACGATGGCGTAGCTAAATACAACCTTATCTTACTAGCTCTATTTTTAGCTAAATCCTGGCCTCTTTCACCTCCTTGCACCTTGAGGAAAGCAGAGATGAGCGAAGCCAAACATTGTTCCCTAAACGCGTCTATCGCGTGCATGTGTTTGGTGGCTAGTTTAATTATTACAGCTTTGACTCTATGGCGTTAACGTTAGAAACGGTAAAGTGTTGTTCATATGAGAGGAACGTCTTTGTTGTGGAGCATAAGGGCCAGTTTATAACAGCTTGCTATAGATAAACGGTGCCTTTGCTCTTACGTCAAAGTGGCACCGATTTGACTTTTGATTCAGGTTAACCATTGGACACGCTTTACTATAGCCTAACTGTAACAGGTTCTAGCGTTAATCGCATAAACATATGGCATGAAATATACAGCACAATTTTGTGGAATCAACGTAAGAACACACTTGATCCATCACTCCAAGTCAATTTCCGCACTGCAAGGAAAGACTATCACGGCGCTGTCCAGTGCTGAAATGGGCCCAGTGATAGCATGGCGTGGAGCGTTCACAAGCAGGCCAATACAATAAAATGGTCAAGATTTAACAAATGTCCTCTTCAGTGAAACGGTGAGGCCATTCATGCTTAGAAAAAAGTATATATCTATACAGCCTACATCGTTTCTCCTGTAACACCAAGGGCGTTAGTCGTGATCCAGAGAACATATAAAATATGAGTAAATTGAGAATGAGTACTTTATTGTAAAGCGATCGACGTGAAAATTGACTTGTTTCAACGACCTGTAGGCTTTTACTTCAACAGATAATTGTTTGCATGCAAAAATCGACACGAGAAAAGACTGCCACCCACGGCCATCTTCTCTCTCAGTGTAACACCTGCGCGCTGTTTAGTGCCGAAATAACATGCTACAACGAAATAATTAAGTAGATTATAGAGAGACAACGCGTCACATCCACTGTTTACCCTTCAATTAACTGATAAAATAAGCTATCTAATGTCCGTCAACGCGTGATAATCGACTGAAATGAGCGTCAGTTCCCCCACCCCCACAGTTGGTTAGCAATATCACATCGGCTAAGCCAACAAGATGGCTAATAATAGTCTAGCCTAGCCTATCCATTTAGTTACATCAAAGATAATATGCCTGTATAGCTTCTCGTTTTAAAGATTCCACATATTGGTCACAATTCTTTCAAGGGGTTCGACCCACCTTAATCTCTTAACTATTGTTTCTAACTAACGATAAACCGAGACCATCACATCTATCCAAGTAACCAGATGGTTACTTTGTGTTTTCTATAGTCTTATATAAATTCCTAATAGGATGTTCCTATAACCCATAGACAATTACACAGACAACAAGCTATTCATTTACTCAAACCAGTCCAATCTGGAAAAAGAAGTGCGTGACGGAGCTCAATGATAAGGAAACCTGCTTGCCGCGGAAATGTAACACCGATTAGCTTATTACAAATTAAATGAGACATTACTCTTAAATAATATCCACAAACCTCAAGGGCCACCGAAAAGCCCTTCGACACCTACAAATGAATCGCATGTAACCCAGCTACTGTAATTCTCTTTAATTGTTCTTTTGTGTCAATTTACATAAACCGTTAAAATTCATATACATGTATTTTTGATAGAATGTCCAAGCACATTGAGGAAGACATTAAGAAACAATATACATTGTACATAAAAGCCTTCTAGACAGGGGTTGCATCGTCTAGTTTCACAGATAAATGACATTATTTTCCATTGACAGACAAAAAGGAAATAAAAACGTGTCTCTCAAATGGGCTGATGGCGTGATACTTACATTTCTTTTGGTGTATTTGGCAATAAATGTAGTCAAGTCCGAACTGGATTTCTTCGCCTAGGTGGCTGTAAAGCGGACTGTCTTCTGAACAGCGCTCTGCTTTTGCTCCCTTGCAATAGATTCACTCCGCTGGCGTTTTCTGTTGGTGGGAGTGTTAATGTCTAAAACTGGCCAAATGTATCCCACAATTGTACCCCTTTTTATAATCTCAGTTCGTTCAAAATCTTGTTAAATTTTGCGACTGGAGATCTGCTTACGTTAGTCTTCGCAGTGTCACTTCGATAATGAACGTGTAATAAACAGACGCTTGGATTAAAGGAACAAAGATGGCTTGTTGACGTCATTCGTCGAGCCGCAGGTTGAAATGGGTGGCCAGGCAAAGGAATGGCACAGATCAACCATGTCTATGACCGGGGAAACTAGTGCACACGCAATGTCTTGTAACCATTTTTGGGTGCAATTCATATAGTTAATTAGCCTGATTGTCAAGCTAATAATCTATATCATGACAAGGCAGCTGAGAGAGTAGGCATTCATCTTGGAAGGTGGAGTATTAGAGGCTGCGGTGATGCCAGCAAAATGGCGATGTCTGAGAGGGGGTGGGGTGATGCACAGTAAACAGTTGTTGAGGGTGTTATGGTCATGTATGGGCCTACATGTTTAATTAAGTGGGTGGCTGTCCGTGGGTGAGTTTTCAGGGGAAAAACCATACCATATATACTGATAATAATCAGTTGTTAAAGATGCATACTGAGTGTAGTATGGCAGAGAAGGTTATTTGCATTACGTGCCTGAAAATGTCCAGTTCTTGAACAATATATTTGACAGCGGTGGGATTCGAACCCACGCCCCCGGAGAGACTGGAGCCTTAATCCAGCGCCTTAGACCGCTCGGCCACGCTATCACATGTTTTAGCTGTGGAACTAATATCACCCTAATCACAAATATTAACATATTACCTGTGAAACGTATGTTTTGTTGATTAACAAACGTAACATTCTCAAAATTAATTGTCATAAATATGTTGGCAACTAGGGGGAATGTAGTCTAGTCTAGTTTAAGATAGGCTATTCAACAGGTTTTGTGAGTAGCCCAAAAGCCAAAGTACATTTAGATCGCAGAATGAGAATCAAGTCTTTCACTTTAGCCATCAAAGACAGTACCCAATCAAGGCACATTCATCATGATTTTGTCATTTTATTTAATTAATATCAAAATTACTCCATTCATCCATCATGACGTATTTCATTCTATGGTTTAAAACTGTGAAGTCTATTTGCCCTGCGAGTAAAAGTAAGTAAGTAGCGACACGTACAATCTAACCTTGAATTATAACGTTTTCTCCTGGAATGATCAATAGCATGTATGCAATTAACTTTATTAATACAATTTTATTTTAAATCGCAAATCTTAAATTGCATTTTGCCACAAATAATACAGAATATTGAATCAGGAAGTATAATCACACATGTCGTGGTTGAGGGAGGGGTCTGTAAGGGGGGGTGGCGCGGTATTAACTGCCGCTCTGTGTGTTTATGTTGAAATTGTATAACTATTGACGCTGTAATGGTAACATATGTAAAAGGTATACCTCTTCGTGTTACTGTTTGACGCAATGGTACATGTTCTGTGATTTAAAAGACAAGAAAGTTACGACGAAGTGTCCACCAATAGGAAGGCTTGAAATGCCGACGATATGCAAATGCAACGCAAAGGACTACTCTGTTTTACCAGCGAAAAATTGTTCATGCAACTTATTTAACAACAAAATAACGTCAAGATTATAAAATCTTATGATGATTAGACACGTGTACAAGAAATTGTGAAAATGTGTATTTACCAAACCATGACCAGATTCGTCATGTATTTGTATAAATCCATTCTCGAATTCTTTATTCGGTATTGTCAGTGAGGTATATCCTTGCCTGTTACTTCATTCGTGAAGTATCAGAACATGATGAATGGTTGAGGATGAGATATGATTAGTCTCACCCGGTGCCCAGAGAAAAGCAACACTCTGGGTATCCCAATCTGACTAAGATGTTGAGGAGAATGTAATATTGCCCTATGAGCTAATGGTATTTCAGTACTGTGAAAGTGAATGTAATTTTAACAATAAATGCCTTATTCGCACGTGAGTGCATTTGAGACCTCGTTATGTTAATGATGACTATGAAAATCCCTCTCTCAGCTAAGATTTTATATGTGGTGCAAATATTAATACTTTTATGATTTAATAATTTCGAAGGTTCTAAAATATTACAACGTACCTTTGGCAGGAAACTGTTTATTTTTTATAAACCATGACTCGACCCGTCATGTCTTAACATCAGGTTCCTTCTCCACAACAGTTGTTGATATTATCAGTGAGGTATATCCTTACCTGTTACTTCATTTGTGAAGTATAAGAACATGATGAATGGTTGAGGATGAGATATGATTAGTCTCACCCAGTGCCCAGAGAAAAGCAACACTCTGTGTATCCCAATCTGACAAAGATGTTGAAGAGAATGTAATATTGCCCTATGAGTTAAAGGAATTTTAGTCATGGGAAAGTTTATATAGTTTTTTTTATGCCGTATTCGTACGTGCGTGCTTTTGAGACCTCGTTATGAGACCTTTTACGATTTAATCATTTCGAAGGTTCTAAAATATTACAAAGAGAAGTAACTTTGGCAAAAAACGTTTATTTTTATTTTATATAAACCATGAGTCGACCAGTCATGTCTTAACATTTGGTTCCTTCCCCACAATATTTGTAGCTATTGTCAGTAAGGAATATCCTAACCTGTTACTTTCAGGTACTACCTGTTAAACTCAGCCGCTGCTCAGAGAACTGCAACACTCTGATCATCCGTATCTGAATATTACATTTGTAAAATGTATAAAAAATTCCTTGTTTATGTGTTATACAAAATGTGCAGATGTTTAACAATCAATGGGAAATTTGACTGAGAGAGCAGATGAGGTGGCCGAGTTGTAAAGGCGATGCAGTGGTTCAGGCGAGCAGACGAGGTGGCCGAGTGGTTAAGGCGATGGACTGCTAATCCATTGTGCTCTGCACGCGTGGGTTCGAATCCCATCCTCGTCGAAAAATTATGTCATTATTGGAATTATTGTACAAGGCGTAATGAACATCCTTACATCTTCACAGAATGTATCGCTACATTAATATTGAGATAAGATTGAGTGTTTACGTTTTAGTTGAAGTTCCCCTTCAATTACACTCATTTATACAATTGTTATACAAAATTCGCACAATTTCGAAAGTCGGCCATGGCGCCGTGGCTTAGTTGGTTATAGCGCCTGTCTAGGAAACAGCACATCCTCGGTTCGAATCTCAGCGGTGCCTTTTCAGATGATTCATTATAATTGAAGTTAAAATTGGCAACTCAAAAGTTTAAAGGTATAAGAATATCTAATATGTTATTACATAGTGAGTTGGTTAGTACACGATTTTACAGTAATATTTGGCAATAATCCAGTTAGGTTAAAACCTTATGGCAGCGGTGGGATTCGAACCCACGCCTCCAGAGAGACTGGAGCCTAAATCCAGCGCCTTAGACCGCTCGGCCACGCTACCGATACATGACTGGTCTTTAAATAACAGGTACACTCATTTTCAGTATGTGCTGAAGGCCTGTTAGTAACTGTTCATAGTCCTCAAAAAGGCAGGTATCTTTTTGAAAGGTCACTTTTCATAATAACATTGTTAAAATCAATTTCCCTGCTGTTCTTTTGTCATATTTATTTTATATCGAATTATATGTATATATTATATTTAATTGACACCACTGCAATGTGACACTAGAGTTTCACTAAGTTTGAGATATAACACTGCCCGATAAGGCACACACACACACACTGAAATATATCCCAGTGTTGTTTTGTTATCGTAAGTTTTATATTCTGATTGAACCAAAATGGTTTTTAATCTTGAGGTGTGATTGTCCACCGATTTATTATTATTATCATTATTATCAAGGTTTCGTACACAGTCCATCCTGAAATGATGCAGTCTTCCAAAGTGACCAGTCCAAGTTATGTGGCATTACTACACAGCTGGGGGGAAACAACAAGTTTATTGCGGCTCAGGAGCTGGATTAGTATACAGGTAAGGGTTGAAGAGGTCACGGCGGTAATCGTAAGGGTCAAACTGAAGGCTGGGGGCTTCAGTCTTTTCCTCTAGCACAGCTGGAGCTGGCTCTTCCTCCTTCACCTTCTCCTCAACAGGGGCTGGAGGTTGAGTCGGGGGTGGCGGTGGGAGGGAGGTGGTCTCGACAGGGCGGGGCGGGTGGTCTATCAGGCAGTCAGGGTCCCAGTACGGGTCACAGTCATACTCCATCCCTTTGAAGCTGATTTGGGGGGCAGGGGCGGACTTCTGAGGGGGAGGTGGCGGTGGAGGAGATGCTTCGATGGCAGGTTCTTCTGGGGCCTCCAGGACCTCCTCGTCCGATTTGGGCTGGCAGGCAGGGTGGTATCTTGGGTCGCAGAGAACTGGGACCGCCCCTGTTGGCAAGTACACGATCTTAGGCTTACAGAGTGGGTCTTTGGGGTTGCACAGGTGGATGATGTCTGCGTCGGAGAAAACTGGAGGGGGGTGCTGGGTGGTGGGGGGAGGCGGGGGCTGGGTGGTGGTGGTGGTGGTCGGGGGCAGAGTGGTCGTCTGGACCCCCAGGGCGTTCTGGTAGCTGGAGGCGTCGGCGCCGTAGGTCTGCTCAAGGTGACGCATCTGCTGATACAGCATCCGAATCTTGTCTATCTCATAGAGCTGGTGGAGAGAGAGAGAGACAGAGAGAGAGACAGAGAGAGAAAGAGAGAGAGAGAGAGATGAAGAATATTTATGTTACAATAAAGCTATATATAGTTATATATAGACCAGACAGACCATCCAACCACTCACCCCTTCGATGTGGCCGATGCTGGTGTAGAATCGGTAGTAGGACTGGAAGTCTGGCGTGCCGCGGTGCCACTTGGGGTCGACGTTCCTCCTGGGCCGAGCCTGAGACAGGAAGCCATGCGCTTGCGCGGAGTCGATGCTCACGGCTGGTGTGTTCAACACCGATCAGGCCAGACACACCACAACGGTGAGGAGAGAAGCATGAAAAACACAATTTTTGTCCAATTAGTTATTTTACTTCCTGACATTTGTATTCATTCAGCAGATGTATGCTTCACAAGAACTTACGCCTGAACAGCATGTTAGTGCATTAGTGATTTTGCTCGGATTGTGAAAATACATCCATCTCATCTCTGTACCTTCCACGTTTTTCACCTCCATCAAGGATTTGGCCTCGAGCAAACCTGGGTAGTAAGAGGGAGAGCAGAGAGTCCTTGGTGAGAATCAAGCCTCTGTTTAAAACTTCCAGTCCATCTAGACGTTGCACATCCCTTCCCCTAAACATTAAATCCAACATGGACGTCTTTAGAAAATCCAACCTGACAGCAGTATTATGCAGGACAGGGCTCTCAGCAAGGTTAGTGAACTCATCCTTGCCACCTGTACAGTAGAAACAGTATACAGTCATGAACAAAACCAGCGAGGTAATTAACTTGAATTCTCTTTTACTTTGAACGCACCTAACCCCCAATATCTCACTTAGGCATTTAAGAAATTACAGACAGATTTTATGAACGTTGTTTTCGTATTAGCATTGATAGAAGTGGGCTTCTCCAGAATTAAGTACGCATGATTATGGCGTTCATGTAATGCATTCATTTAGTTGATGCTTTTTAAATTCCTCTGTAGCAGACGTTGTTGCTAGTGTTAGAACACAGCAGGGCCATTGTATGAATCCTCTTCAAAGTATAAACTACCCAATAGACTAGCCCACTGCAACACATCGTTAGATAGAGGCAATTACGTGAAGTGGGAGGTACTTTTTTCCCAATGTCAAAAATTAGATATGCTGTAGTTACAATCTACGACCACTGGAGTGCAGTAGCGAAACACCACATTCACCACTGGACTACAAAGTTGATCTTTGATAGGGCAAAAATACAAAGCAATACATGTCTACTGAATGTTTATAACATATCTTGTAGCAAGGAGGTGAAACAAATCAACATAATTTGTTTCATACACATCCGCGATCATTGTTGATATGAAGTAAATACTACACTCATGAACTCATATCCAAAGTTTCAAGGAATTCAATTTTTTACTTTCCGTCCACCTACACTTTCTTTTCACATTATAGGAAGCCCCGCCTTAAGGCAGGGCATCAAAAAATTAGTTGATACTCATAATGTTCCTCTCCACGGAAATCTTTAGTAAAAGGCGAAAGATTTATACGATCTGAAGAGAAACCCGAGTGTACTGCAGATTATTGGGCAGCCGGAACGGTCCCTTTTTGAGCCATAGCAATTACGTTTGCGGTTATTAAAAGTTTATTTTTACTAATGCGAACGCCTACAAACTAGTATAAGAAACCGGTACAAACATTATTTTGGAATGCTCACAATATTGGTACCCCCTGAGTTTACACGAAGTCTGGTGTCCGACTTTGAGTACGCGAAAGGCATGATGGGATGTCACATTCCCACTTTTAGTTTAGTGACGATATTCGTTTAACTTAATTGCGTGCTTGCAATGCAATGACACATAATACACATGTTTTTGTGAACAAGCATGAGCACTAAAGCGCTGCTCGGGTGTGTATGTTTCAAGCAACATTCATCTTGAAAGCTTCCGCAGCCTACTTGTTTTGTCAGGACAAGCGTGACCTCGCCTGCCACACACAGACTGATGTACCGGGCCGGTTAATTTATCGTGAGTTCCGCACCACAGTTCCACGCCGTTAATAACATGCACTTTGATCGTATTGTGGATTTCATTACATGTATTTAAAAAAAAACTAAAGCTTTAACTACTTTCAATGCCAATAATTTAATTTAATTTGTCACTCCATAAAATACAGTCCGTTGTAGACCAACACCATCAAATGTCATCAGATAATCGTGATAAATCACACTATACATTAATCAGGCGGAGGACAAATGAGAAAGGAAAACATTTGACATACATTGAATCATGTCTATAATAAAATAAAAGCTATAGCTTGCATTTGTATTAATTGGTTTATACATTTATGAGTGTGGAGAAGTCGTAATTATCAAACAAAACATTGGTGTAATAATTTCTCACCTGGTCTTGCATCCCTCCTTGTACAGTCTGCTGGCGATCTGAGAAAATATAGCAGAATATAACAGTTCATAAATACTGATCTTAACGCCGCTCATAATTTGTGCATTTTTCATTGGCTATCCAAAAGTAGCTCCACCCTATACACATCTACTGTCAGTGAATACTTGAAACGTGGATTGTTAATTTGTACATTAGTGTGAACACAAAAAAGTTCCTAAAAGAAGTCTGTTGAATAGAGTTTAGGATCTAAAACTGATTCAGCATTCCTTTTCGTTCATTGAATAATATGCTTTAAAGAGATGAACTGGAGTCTCTGTTTTTTTTTAAATCATAATAACCCACTTTTGAGGAAACCTGCTTGGAAGGCAAAATTAACCCCTTCTCACAAAACAGCTGGAGGTCTTCTTTTAAGTTGGCCGTTTTTTCTTTTTCTCCTTTCTTTTTTTTTCTTTTTTCTTTTTTTTTGTGGGGGGTATGGAGGTGTTGACTTCTGTTTTGAGTTAATTAAACACATATAATAGCACAGAAAGAAGTATATTAGTATAAGTACATATTCCTGCTTTAAAGATGTTGAAACAAAAATGTAAAAGTATATCTTGGGGGTAATTTATCAAAGATTGACCGAGTGGTGCTATTATCAGACTAAAACATGTTTGCGAAAAACAGAAAAACTACAGAATCTTCATAAAGTATCTCCCTTTTCTCCTCTGCTTGTATGGCATTTGCCTGTGAACACAAACAGCTGAACTGACACCTCTTACTTGTCATGTAGAAGCAAAGAACCAGGGGCCTGCCACACATCAAGCTTTACCCAAATTGCTGTCAGAGCTTGCCTGGCAATATTTTACGATCCCCTCTAGGGGGAAGGAATATCCCAACAACATTGTACCTCTCTGATCTTCACGTGAAGGAACACTGTACCTTGTCATCATGTTCTCTGCAGGGTACGGTGGACTCCGCAGGACACAGCTATCAACATCGAATAACGACTTGGCTCACTTCTCTTTATTAAACAGGAAGAGCGCAGGGTGAGAGGGAGTTGTTGAACGACCACTTCTTGGATGTCAGAATCGAACTAAGGCATAGCTCAGTGGTTAGAGCAGTTCAATGGGGGGCAAGAGGTCATGGGGTTGAAATCTTGTTGCCATTTTGCATTTGCTTTAAATAAAGAGTGAATCTAAGTGAATGTTTAGTTGGTTTATTGTTTTCCAGTGTATTCGGTTCGAAGGGAACGGAGGCACGCGGTGAGGCGAAGGATGTAGTCGTGGCAAAGGGTCTGGACGTTGTCAGGGTTACAATTTGGAGGAGGCGGAGAGGAGCCCAGGAGAGGCGCTGAAACAGGTGTGAGGAAGACGGAGGAGGAATCTGAGATATGCACTAACAGGAGGTCTTCCATGGCAGAAACCCAGGCTGGCCTCAAAATAATCATACAGAATACGCTGTAATGATACAGCCAAGGATATAAACAGCTTTCATGGGCCGTCCTGTCCTAACCGGTCCATATCAGCAACTTCAAAGACAAAATAACACGTGTTAGGGACTGACACTGCTCTTAAGCAAACTAGCACACATATTGAATATGTTTACTGCAAAAATAAAAAATTTTCTTCAGGATCTAGTTTATCCTATACATTAAGCGTGAGGAGACCGGGAAGGTCAAAGGTGAAAGGTGAGTGCGCAGTAACTGCCTGTTACTGGTACACTAAGCACTTATATAGGTAGTTAGTTATAGGCTATAGGTACAGTATTGATTAAATAAGAGAATTAGATCATAACTCTAGAGAACTTCAAAAGCATGCCTTTGTGACGTTGGTTAAGCCTTAACTTAAATTATCTCAAGTTGAATCATGTAGCGAAACACCCAGGTGCAAAATAAAACTATGTTGTTGCGAGCTTCTAGTTTAGGTCACTCCCAATGCTTGGTCCCTGCTCTTCCATGGCTGGAAAAGTGATAACAACTTTTCAAACTATCTGTCTGAATGGACTATCACACTTCACAGCTTTATTCAAATGGGGCACTTGATGTCTTGCAACAATTCACAATGCCCTTGCTGTTTTATTATGGACAATATATATATATTGTCATCATTCTCCAATGAGACACTCGGCTATTTTGAAAACAATGGCACATGTACCCTACGAAACTATCAATTTATCTCCATAGCAAATAATCACAATCAGTCCTGTGGCTAGTTAGTCCGTTAAGTAATGCCTGAATAATTGACGTACTATACAGATCGTCTTAAATCACATTTCAGAAATCTGCATAGAATTTATTTCATTTACTCTATTGACGTTGTTTCTTGGATAGTCTTTTCCCAAAGCTTTTGTCCTAGAACCGCGTGCAGTTGCCCCCTGCTAAGTACAGATATAGGCTAGTTCTCCATTTTAGAAATGGATGTTTTAGCCATGAAAATCGGATGAAACTACGCCATGGAGCTACAATCAAGTTAATGATCGGTGCTGTAACCACCGCAAGACACTTCGATGAACTCATCTAAAAAATATAGTTTGCAGAAAAAAGACTAAACTAGGTAACGTCAAGAGGCGATAACTGTAGAATGGAACGTGGCCCAAACCGATTGTATAACAAGTTTAAGACGAAATGGTATGCTTACTAAAAGGCTTGATAGCGAATATGAAAATTCTACTCGTTTAATAATTAATCTGTTGCATATTGCAATCTCGTGCTAGAATGCGTCTGCAGTTCTGTGTAGTCTATGCTATGATTGGACGCAATTTCTCAATTCTGCAGGCTAAAATTTGGATATCGCTGGAGTCGACTTTCTTGCAATCAAGGCAATACGACCGAACTTTGTTGGACGTTCTGCATTAACTGATAGTTTTGTCAATTTGCAATCTAGAATTACTTCATTTGACTTGAAACAACGTTAGTTGACTAGTATCTTACGATTAATTTAAGCTCCTTAATTGCGTAATGATTTGTTTTCTGTTTTCAGACAATGTCTCCTGCCCGAATGTTGTGTCGGTTACTTGAGAATGTTCAGACTCTGTCTAAAGTTAAACGGCCTTTCAACTTCGGACTGGAAAGGATCCGAGGCAGACAATTTCAGCATACGACTCCTCAGTCAACAAGTTGTCATTGGCAGCTTCGTGATGACTGTCTTGGTGAGTGGTAGTGATTACGCTCGTCCGGTACAAATACTTATGGCTCTAGTCTTGAATTTGTAACTGTTTAAAATGTTCGTGCCTTCGTAATGTAAAGATTGCCCTGACTGCACATATTAGTTGGCAATGTTGACATGGTTTTACATTAAATTAATATCATTTTTGAATATCCAGAGCTTAACTATGGCGGCCTCCTGATGCACTTTGATTACGTGTGGTTGAGAGACCATTGTCGCTCAGCCTCTTGCTACAACACCAAAACCAACCAGAGGAATCTGGACACAGCTAGCGTGGATCTGAACATCCGGCCATCCAAGACCAGAGTAGAGGATGAGAACGTGTATCTCACATGTGAGTCATGTCAATACAGTGCCGGGGTCCGAGCCCATCTGGCGCCCTATGCGAAATGTATCAACAGCATCCCCCCCCCCCCCATACACACACACACACACACACACACACACATATTTTGTTCGTTAGTTGTAACTGGTTTAACTGCTTGTAGCCTATTCGATGTGGATTATATTATTGTTGCTTGCTTTCCTCCAGGTACACTATCACTCTCGAGGATCACGTTGTTTAATTGAAATGTGTTTAACTACATGCTCTTCTGGTTCCACCCATTGGCACTTATTTGCTTTTCGCAATGTATGCCTCATGTTTTGGCTTCTCGCAATGTTTCTGGGGCTATCTCGTTGTTAATGATAATTAAACAATGCACTTTTTGTAAAGCTCTCTCTTGGAAGTCGCTTTGGATAAAAGCGTCTGCTAAATTACTAAATGTAAATAAAGTCAATGAAATCGGGTTGTTTCACGAGGACCCCTCTACTCTTCGTCAGGGTCAGACGGCCACGTGACGAAGTACAGCCTGAGTTGGCTGGCCCAGAACAGCTACGAAGGTCAGAAGCACAGCGCCATGCAGCCTCGCGTCCTGTGGAACTCTGGCGGGTACGCCAACGCCAAGGTGCCCTCGGCCGACTGGGACAAGTTCATGAGCTGTGACGACGAGTTGAAGAGCTTCCTGAGGAACTTCCTGTTGTACGGCATTGCGTTTGTGGAGGGTGTACCTGCCAGCGTGGAAGCCACTGAGAACCTCGCACACAGGGTCAGTCTCATCAGGTAAGATCTGACCCACCCGGAGGTATCACGTTCACGTTAATTGCCATATGCACATTATCATCATTATTATCACAGTTTTATAATGTTGCCAATGACATTCTTGATTTCGTTGACATGTTCAACAGTGCAGTGCACGCACTGTTCACAGTAATACACATTAGATCAGAACATAATAAAGCTATTGCAACTTTCGACAAGAATCTACAGTGAGATACCTTTTGCATTAGGTTTTTTATGAACCGGGATTGGCAGGTGGCGTGAGTAAAACAAATGGACCTGCACATCAATCCTCCTTTGCATTTGGGGTTGAGAAGGTGAGAGTGCAGGGTGTAAACAGCATGGGTCACTAGGCAGAGCAGAGGCCTGGCTGCTAATGACCTGGCAGCTGTGCTCCACCGCAGCCGATGAAGAACAGCTCTGTCTGTCTCTTCAGTTGAATGCGTCGGCTAAATGGGTCAAAACGCTAACTGTAACTCGCCCTGTGTGGACCACCAGAGAGACGATGTACGGGAGGATGTGGGACTTCACCTCAGACTTCTCCCGGGGTGACACGGCCTACACCAAGCTGGCCCTCGACCGCCACACCGACACCTCCTACTTCCAGGAGCCCTGTGGGTAGGTGCCGGTGTCACTGGAGTCGTGGCATCGCTCGTCAGCCTCGCTTCTTCACTCACTCGCCCACACTGGGGTTTGACTTCCTGTGTACAATGGGTTGTTTTATTGTATCATAGGGTTATTGCTAAATTTAAATGCTAGGTAGTGTATTGTGAAACAGCCTGCTGTTTTTATGATGGTTCATGGTCTCTAAAAGATAAGATCGCTTGGATCTTTGGATCTCTGAATAAAACATTCACAGGGCTGTTTTATGTAGGCATTGTGTGAGGTCAAATGTGTAAATTGGAGATTAAATATGGCCTAACCACTATGCAGTAAAAGGTCTACATTTTAAATATACAACCACAGTAAAGCATACAAGTATATATTTGTTAATCATTATTAAAGTAAGGGAAAGCAAGTAGCTGGCTTAAATAAACAGACTCATTGACTTTTCCTGCAGGATTCAGGTCTTCCATTGCTTGAAGCACGAGGGAACAGGAGGAAGGACCTTACTAGTGGATGGATTCTATTCTGCTGACCAAGTGTTGAAACAGACGCCTGACAACTTTGAGCTGCTTGCCAGAGTGCCTATCAAGCACGAATACATTGAAAACCTGAGCAACCACCGCAACCATATGATAGGCATTGGTCCTGTGCTCAACGTGTATCCCTGGAACAATGAGGTTTACATGATCAGGTGAAGATGAGATTGTATGTGCTGTGAGATGCTAGTTTTGTAGTGATAGTTATAACAATGGTTATAACAATGGTTATAGCCATGTGGCATTTCACAGAAGATCAATAGGTTTCAGGTTCGAAATCCCCCACGTACATCTCTTTGCATGAACCTCTGCTAAATGTAGACATCATTATTTGTAATATTTTTATTTTTCTTTTTTTTTACAGATACAATAACTATGACCGTGCAGTTCTGAACACAATCCCTCACAAGCTGGTTCAGCAGTGGTATGCTGCTCACAGAGAGCTGACCACAGAACTAAGGAGGCCTGAGAACGAGTTGTGGGTAAAACTGAAGCCAGGAAAGGTACGGACAAGCAGCATCTACATCATCTGAGTCTATATGTCAAGTATGATTTTAAGCTATAGGCTTACCCTTCAGTTACATTGGTTAAGGTTAGCCTTCAGCTATGCTGTTAAGGGTTAGCCACGTATAGTTTTCAGACGTAACTTCTACTCTCACAGTAAAGGCTGAATGGCTGTGAAGGTGTCCTTACAATCTTCCTTCGTGATCGTGTTGATTTGTCACCCGTTGTCAGGTTATCTTCATTGACAACTGGCGAGTGCTGCACGGACGTGAATCCTTCACGGGGCTGAGGCGTCTGTGCGGCTGCTACCTGACCAGGGATGACGTGCTCAACACGGCCCGCTCCCTGGGCCTACAGGCCTGAGACGGGACACTCCAGAGCCGGCCCAAGGCATAAGCGACCTAAGCGGCTGCTTAGGGCCCCCGTGGCCACCGGAGGGCCCCCAAGAGCACATAAAATTACACCTTAATTCAAAAATTATATATATTATGTTATGGGTAATTATACACATTCGGACGGCCCCCAAAATCAATTCTGCTCAAGGCCCCATAAAGGCTTGGGCCGGCCCTGGTCATGCCAGTGTGCACCAAAGCCTGTCCAATTACCCTCAAGACAGGGCCGGAGGGCCATGTTAATTTGTTTTCTTCATTTAGCAGGCCTGCGCATTTATCCAAAGACCGTATGAAGATCCGTATGTACACAGTGCATATAGAAAGCAATTCAATTCACCATGTGATAGGTGTTGGTCCTGTGCTCAATGTGTATCCCAGGAACAATGAGGTTAAAATGAGCATGTGTATATATATATATATGATATTCTGTGCTCTGATATGCTAGCTATCGTTCATACTACAGTTCCAGGAACAGATGTTCCTAACAATCCTCACCAATCTTGTGATTCCCGGACACCTTATGCGTTGTTCACACCTGAAATAGGGAAATCAACACCCTCGATTATTTAATCACTGATAAAAAAAAGGGTGAAAGCAGTTATGTTTTTCACGAAACGTAATGGTTGAAATCAAATAGTTTTGTATGCTGTATAGGGTTAGGGCATTTATAGTGTAAACCGTTGCTCACTGGTGAAAATAGGAAATCTATTTTACGTGCATGGGCTTAGTCAGTGTTGAGATGTATGGAAGTATGATCACTTTATTTGAAGGTTGTGCACTTCGGAATTATGGAACTTAAGACTGTAAAGCAATTCACATTGCCGTTATGATTTTGCACATTAATTTGATTAAGAATATATTATTGGTAAAGGAGTCTGTTCCTTATTTGCTACTAATAAAATGTAATTGGTCTGCTACCATATCCACTTAGTATTGCTAGTTTATGTACCCTTAGTATAGTTAGACCTCATATTTAAATTTGTATACACCTTCCTGCCAAAGCAAATTCCTTATCTGTGCAAACTTTCATGGCGATTAAAACCCATTCTGATTCTGATATTCAGCATCCGTTTTAAAATCACCAACATAAGGAGTGTACCTTGGGGGAGTGGGAAGATAATGCATATCTTAAGTGTCAATTTTGGTTTTACATTAACTCTGGGAAAGAAAGAGTTAGAAAGCCTTCTCACAAGAGCACATGTAGGGTGATAGAAAGGAATGCAGCCTGGACACGAAACCAACGATGGGCGGAGATTTAAAATGACCTATCGTGAGATTCTGTAGCTGCCTTTTTGAAAATGACATATCGTGAGATTTTGAAGTTGCCTTTACAAGTCATGCGCATTGAAGAACCACGTGTGGATCTGTCTTCTGGACCGCTGCAGCCTGAACTCAAGTCGCATGAAGATGGCGGACGGAGAAAGTAAGTTCCAAAAAATGTTTCTGTGCACTCCTAGCTGGCTTGCAACATAACTGAACCACTTACCAGGTAGATATATAACGTAGAAATGGCGTCACTGTAAAATTGATAGATAATTAAATTCGTTTAGGGATAATGAACGCATGCCAACATCTGCGTAACATGGGGGGTTAGCCTGAAAGGTACAGGCGCACCCTGACTGCAATGAATGACCCATCACGGGCCTGTAACCTATATTATTACTACCTACTAAGTCTTCTCCGTTTTTACTGTAACTACGTGTATTCACTACGATCAAATTATCCGATTCTGAGCACGTTATCGTTGCACATATCTTAACGTTCCAGCCACATGTGTCTGGCCCTTTTCCATTATCCCGGTTGATACGATATGCAGCTAGCTGCGTCATACATCAGATGTAGCTTAATATATGCAGGAAATGCAAGTAGCGTGTATTCATGGCTTGGCTACATTGTCAAAACCCATATTCTCTTGATTCGATGAGGTATTGGCAAGGATTATTAACAAGTTGGCTGACGAGCTAACTAGGGGCGATGCAGCACTAGCTAGCACTCTACCACGTGGAAGTGGCCACGTGGGATCTAGCTAGATTTCTCAAAGTAGCTCGGTATCTAATGGTACTTAATGCTAGATCATTAAACGTGCTATTGTGAACGTTTTGCATTGTCTTATTTTAAGATATTTGTCAATTTTGTCAATACATTGGCAAAGGTTGCGACTCAAGACCTCAGCCTCTGTGTCGATGTATTAATTGTCTTTTCGATATAATTCAAGCTTCTCGAGGGCGATCGAAGCAATGTGAAATTTTGAAAGCCGTTATATTGTATTAATGGATACTGTTTTCCTACTGCGTAGTCGCCTCGGCAAAGAAGCACAAGAAAAAGAAGGAAAATAAAGTTGCCGATGACGAAGTTGGGGTAAGCTGATCTCGGAGTAGCATTGATTGTACATCGTATTTATGAACTCGTTGGCTAAAATTCCCCTTCCACAGGATATTCAGGAAAGTGGGGATTTTCTCATCAAACCAGAGTCCAGAGTTGCCAGTTTGGACACCTCTCAGTGGCCCTTGCTGCTCAAAGTGAGTTTTCAAGCCTTCATCTCAAAGAATTAAGCAACGTGAACATGATGAACCTGTTTATCCATTCTCTGAGTACTGTTGGGCCTTAGCCTTGCAGCCCCCTGGGCCAGTTCTTGACCCAGAGGGTTCAGGAACCTGGCCATGCGTGGTAACCCTAGTGTTCTACTGGGGTAACTGCATGTTGGACAGACTCGCTGTTGCATGGGCAAATGGCCCGACCACAACAAAGACGAGTTTAAACATCTGATTACATTCACATTCTCCTGGAGTGAAACTGTAAAAAAAACATTTTCTAGAACTCACGGTGCCTTTTCATGTGTTCTAGAACTTTGATAAGCTGAACATCCGGACAGCTCACTACACACCCTTACCAAACGGCTCCAACCCCTTGAAAAGGAACATCGTGGATTATGTCAGGTATCTACTGTACACATTCAGTTTAATAACATTTTATAGCCACATGATGATTTAATTAGATTGCACTAGCACACTGTGCAAAGATGACTACCTATCTATCACCCATGTCTGATGGCTCAACATCCTTTATAATAAGTCAGCTTAAGTGCCCAGTCTGCTCTCTAACCCCCCCCCCCCCTCCCTTAATGTTCATGTGGCTTCGCAGGACTGGATTCATCAACCTGGACAAGCCTGCCAACCCGTCATCGCATGAGGTGGTGGCCTGGATCCGGCGCATCCTCCGCGTGGAGAAGACTGGCCACAGCGGGACTCTGGACCCCAAGGTGACGGGCTGCCTGATCGTCTGCATCGACAGGGCCACGCGCTTGGTCAAGTCCCAGCAGAGTGCCGGTAAGGGGGTTGTCCTTAAGTCTTGTCGCGTCACGATTCCCCCTTCCTGAAGGGTTATCAAAAATCTCTAAGAGTTGCCTCTCCTTACTACTCTTATGCTGTCTGTTTCAGGCAAAGAGTATGTGGGAATTGTTCGGCTGCACAATGCTATTGAAAGCGAGCATACACTTGCTAGGGTAAGTTCGCTTGTAATGTTGACTTGGCCTAAGAAAATACAGCCAAGCCTGTAAGCGCAAATCAAACATTGGTTTGATTCAGTTAGTGGACATGGCACACACCTTTGTATTTAAAAAGCACAGCTGATGGAATGATCAGAAGTGTGTAGTTTTGTTAAGGCTGTGTTTCTCCACAGGGGCTGGAGACCCTCACAGGAGCGCTGTTCCAGAGGCCACCTCTCATCGCCGCCGTCAAACGGCAGCTGAGAGTCCGGACCGTCTACGAGAGCAAGCTGGTGGAATACGACCCAGAGAGAAGACTGGGTAAGGAACTTTAGTGAATTTTAATGTTCAAATCCTGGAATTGTTAGATTTCTTAACTTTGTCCAACTTGGGTATTCTTGGCGTTCTGATTTTGTGGTTGCTACGTGTTCCAGGTATCTTCTGGGTGAGCTGTGAGGCGGGGACCTACATCCGTACGCTGTGTGTCCACCTGGGGCTGCTGCTGGGGGTGGGGGGCCAGATGCAGGAGCTGAGGAGGGTCCGCTCGGGAGTGCTGGGAGAGAGGGTAAGTCTCCTGCTGGCCCCGCCCACCTTGACTAACATCAACCACTGGGGGGGGGGGGGGGGGGGGGGGGCTTTAGGCAGTGATCAATATCTTTTTTTTTTTTTTTTAAGCTATGTGGCTGAAATCCAAAGTGTTGAGTTCAGCTCTGGGCTCTCTCCCCAGTTCTGGTAATTAGCCTTTGGTATAGAAACTGGCCTGCAGTGGTTCAACATGGTGGACACGTCAGCCACTTGATGCCACTCAGTCCAACAGTCCGTCGTTAAGATGCCTGTTCTACACAATGTAATACGGACACTTAAATAAATTATAACTACCTCAGGGCATTCAATTTCACGTGTAGCACGGTCATTTGAACTTTCTTTGTCCCCTCGCAGGATAACCTGGTGACCATGCACGACGTGCTGGACGCTCAGTGGCAGTTTGACCACAACAAGGACGAGACGTACCTGCGCAGGGTCATCTACCCCCTGGAGAAGCTGCTTATCTCCCACAAGAGGCTGGTGATGAAGGACAGCGCGGTGAGAGGCCCTCCGTTTCTGGCTCGACTGCCCGAGCCCTAGCAGAGGCAGTATGGTGATAGTAAAGTGGATGGGTTAGAGAGTTGTTCATGTTACTTATGAAAGATTACAGTAGCATGTTAATATCTGTGTTGGTGTAGACAGCAGACAGGGTGTGGGTGCTTCTGCTGTGGTCCAGCTGAGGGCAGGGGGCTGAATCTGCTTTCTTTCTGCTTCAGGTCAACGCCATCTGCTACGGCGCCAAGATCATGCTGCCGGGAGTTCTGCGCTACGAGGACGGCATCGAGATCAACCAGGATATCGTTGTCATAACGACCAAAGGAGAAGCCATTTGCTTGGGTATGTACCGGAGACTTAAGAGGTTGCGGTTTCTGGCCAAGTCATGTGATGATGATATATAGATTGCATTAGCTTTGTGCGAAGATGACTTATCTATCTCCCTTGTCTGACGGCTTCCTAAAATATTTTTTTCCCAAGAAGAACTGAGTTTTGGAGGTTTGAATGTTTTGGTGGGTTTTTTTTTATGGCTTTCAGCGGTGGCTCTCATGACGACGGCGGTGATCTCGACGTGTGACCACGGTGTCGTGGCCAAGATCAAGAGGGTGATCATGGAGCGGGACACTTACCCACGCAAGTGGGGCCTGGGGCCCAAGGTAGGACGCAGACACTGCTACACTGGGTGTACCTCTGGGAGTCAGATGGCTGAGCGTTGAGGGAGTCGGGCTAGTAATCAGAAGGTTGCCGGATCAATCCCCCGCCGTGCAAAATGACGCTCTGTCCTTGGGCAAGGCACTTCACCCTACTTGCCTCGGGGGAATGTCCCTGTACTTACTGTAAGTCGTTCTGGAGCGACTGCTAACTGACTAAATGTAAATGCAAGTGTTATACTTTCCTCTAAACAAAAGGGGGGCTTATCAATCAAAATTTAAGTTGCAACTTGTCAGGGTTCCCTACTGTGCAGATATGTAGACTACAGAATATATAAAATTAACCTTCAGTATGTGAATGATGTACAGTTTATTTAGTCAATTGTGGGCGCTGCAATTGCATCCTGGATTTTAATGCTGATCTCTCTGCACCACCTAGGCCAGCCAGAAGAAGATGATGATTCAGAAGGGGCTTCTGGACAAACACGGGAAACCCAATGGCAGCACTCCCTCGGGCTGGAAGGAGGGCTATGTGGACTACAAGTGAGCTTGTCCTCGGACTACAACACCCATATCCTGTCAAACTTGATTTAAATATTTATTGCAGTTGTCTTTTTTAAATGTTATATTTGAACTTGAGTGCTTTCCTCTCTCCTCAGTGTGTCCAAGATCAAAGTTGAAGATGCCGCTGAGCCTGTGGTCACCAAGGTAAGTCTTCATGAACACGGATCAGGGTTTCAGATGGTGTTGAGGCATCAAGTCCAGACACCATTCTGCTATCGCTCCACCTGTTCCCCCCCCCCCCCCCCCCCCCCTCATGACTGTCCCGCTCTGTCTCCAGAGGAAGAGAGAGGCCAGTGACAGCGAGGGCGAAGCACCAGGCTCTCAACCCTCGGCTCCCAACACGCCGTCAGCGGAAGAAATCAAGAAGGAGAAGAAGAAAAAGAAAAAAGACAAGAAGCAGAAAGTGAGCGAGGAGGCGCCTGCGGAAGCTGAAGAGGAGGTGAGTGTCTGGACGTCGTTGGAACTATCATTCATGTTACACCATGTAATATAGATCTACATATTCGACTGCGTTATGGTGTGGATGGGTTTATCGGGAAGGGTGGAGTTATGTGAAAGCAGACAGTTATCCCTTTCCTGCCTGCCCTGTGGCTTCAGAGGGAGTCAGTCTGCCAGATTGAAGGGAGATGTGAATCTGGGCTAGACCCCTCTGGTCCTGTCTGCTCCTTACGTCTTCTACATCTCAGGTTTTCTGTGAGGGGAGAACTGAAACATTCCCACCCTTGTGGAGTATGCTGTCTCCGGAGCCATCTTCTGGAATAACTTGTCTCTTCGTCCTCAGGTGGGAGAGAGTGCCAAGAAGAAGAAGAAAAAGAAGAAAGAGGCGGATGCTGGGTCGGAGTGAACCGCCTGTGGGCTTCAAATCACAGACAATGAAAGGACCACTGGAATGAGATGTCCGGAAGAGTGCCTGCAGATATTCTGACGCTGGTTGGACAGGCATTGGACGGGGCCCTGGCAGAGGGGGACACCCTACGTTGGAATTTTTGTTTTTTCAGTTAAACCTACTGGGAGAGGTCAGCTTGATTATGATACTGACCTTTAACCTCCAGTCCTCTCCTGGATCACCTTGTTTTGTACTTGTGTGAATGTTTGTTTATCCCATTTTTAAGTACTTGCCTTGTGGATATCCGCATCCTCTGGGTCAATCCTCAAACATAAGAAAGCTGTCAATGTTTTGTTTTTTATCATGTAAATACAGAAATGACAAAAGGATAAACTGTCATTTGAAATGAACTTAAATCTTTTTCTAAAACTTGTGTCCTTGTCCTTCATGAGTCACACGGTGGGGGTGGTTTGGCTGTTGACTTCAGCTCGCATGCATTGATAAGGTCCCGCTAGGGGTGTCAAGTGGCTGAGCGGTTAGGAAATCGGGCTAGTAATCTGAGGGTCGGCAGTTCGATTCCCGGCCGAGCCAAATGACGTTGTGTCCTTGGGCAAGGCACGTCACCCTACTTGCCTCGGGGGGAATGTCCCTGTACTTACTGTAAATCGCTCTGGATAAGAGCGTCTGCTAAATGACTAAATGTAATGTAAATGCTACGCCAACTCAGATGATCACACTTAATTCTCATGGAGTGGGAGTTTTAATTCAGATTAAAAGTGCCTTACATGACATGAGGTATACATTTGAGTTGAGACAATAAGAAACATCAACAGATTATCACTCAAGTTGACAGTAGGTTCATGTACTGCAGAAGACATCCCTGTATTTGAACACAAACATGAGTTGATTTGGGATTAAGTGGCACATCCACAGCCAAGTTACGCATGATGGAACCCTGTTAGGTGATTGGTCGTTCACAGTAGTGGTCCTTTTGCATTGCTAACATCTAGATGTGGCACCCCTCTAAGCAGAAGGGTTTTAACATTTAAAATATCCCTTTTGTTTCAAAATTCTCTGAAATAAATCTTCGATATTGCTTTCTTGCCTATGAATATTTGTAAAACCTATTGACGACAATTACATCAACCAATTTGATGAGGTGGGATTTAATTGACATCAGGTTTTATAGGAGTGAGGGTTTTAATATATTGCACCAGTTATTTAACAAAAGGTCATTAATGCCAGGACAGGTCAGTACACCCAGGAGACTGGAACCCACTGGGGGCTGGAGGAGGCCCGCTCGATGGCTGCCTCCACAGCCAGGACACTTTCCTCCACGTCGTTGTTGACCAGCACCACGTCAAAGAAGTGTCTGTAGGTGCCCAGGATGGCTTCCGACTCCTTCTGAATGGTCTGCAGGCTCTCTGACTGGAGGAGGAAGGGCCACATCGGGGGGGTTTTATGTCTCAATAGTAAATTTGAGTGTTAAAGTACTTGAGACTAGAACATACTAGTTCATAAACGTCTCGGAGTGTAGAAATATGTAAATATATGGAGGAACAGTGCAATTAGTAGTGCAATTATTGACTGGATGTCATGTTTAAAACGGTTAACGCCAGCTACTGTAGTCGTATTGATGTGTTTTGCATGCGCAAACAATCCAGCTTGCTGTTTCGTCGGTGTTTACCTGGGGAGCCGTGGTGGTGGGGGCAATGAACACCACCAGAGGAGCAAATTCAGCCGTCCGTAGAAGTTTCAGTGTCTAAACCACACACACGAAACATACTGTTACTTTTCACTCTTGCATTGTCATTATTGCTTAATAATTGTTTTGACTTGAGTCATCGTTCGTGTTCAAGTTTGAAATTACAATCCCAGGCACCCAATCCCACCTGTGGCTCCACATCAAGCAAAGCTATCTTGTCCTGCTCGTGAATCTTGTGGATGGTATCGATTTTGGTGCCAAACATGAAGCCCTGGAAGCTTCCATACTCCAGCAGCTCGTTCCCGGTGATTGACTTGGTCATGATCTCATTGGAGATGAAGTAATACTCTTTCCCATGCTCCTCCTCCTTCCGCGGGGGTCTTGTGGTGTCTGGACACAAAATAAGATCACAAGTTTGGAAGATTCAGAGAGAAAAGTGTTTAAAACCCGCAGGAACCCAGGAAAGGAAAGTTCGTCTAGATCTCTTACGTGGCGCGGGGTAGGCAAAGTTGTCGGAGTATTTGGTCAGCAGCACACTTTTAATATGGCTTCTTCCGACACCCGGTGCCCCTAAACAAAGATCGACAATTAGATCAGAGAGGGAAATGGATGGAAATGTGAATTACTGCAGGTGTTTATGCTAAAGGCAGTTAACGTTAGACACTGAACCGCTCTCACCAATAAGCACCAGCGTTTTTCTGTTAAAGGCAGGGAGCTGAACAACCTCTTCATATGAAATGACATCCAGCTGGTCAAAAACTAGAGAAAAAAGTATGGAAGCAAATCAGTGACAATGTTTTGAATACTTAACATTGAAATTCAAATACCACAGAATTTGTTGGTTTTGAATTAACCTCTATAACATTTAAATATAAATGTATTTGCTGATTTTCTTCCATAGAAGAGAACCTATATTTTACAACATGATCAAATACTGCAATAAAAAAGACTGTAAGTGTGAACTTGCACAGCACTTACTGGAGCTGTGCTTGGCTAGGTACTTGTCTTTGCACTTTTTCTTCTTTCCAAAGGGGCTGCATGATTGGCTTGCCTGTCCTACGGCCTTGCTCTTACTGGCCACCCGCCTGGAGAGTAAAGGTCAATTACTCACTCAGAACACCTACCCATAAACCATAGTGTCACAGCTATTTCTTCACAGCTACCCCCCCCCCCCCCCCTCTCCCTTTTCCCTACATGGTCCTGTCCGATTCTTGTATTAACATTACATGTCCATACACCGTTGGGTCGTACCATTCTTGAAGTTCGGGGGAGGGTATGAGGCCAGCAAAGTCAGCAGCAGAGCTCTCCACCCTGCCTTGCCACCAGTTGGGATCCTGCTTGTTGATGATCTGGATGATGTCCCCTGTCTGGAACTTCATCCCTGCTTCTTTGCAGGGGATGAGGTCATCTTTGGCAGGATCGTAGTCAAACTGAGCTCTCATGTACATCTGGAAGCGGGCGACACATAGAGACGTGAGATGCTACCCTCTGGGTGGGACCTGGGTAACTGAGGTGTGCAGTACAGACATGAAATGGTGGTTGTGATGATTGGCAGTTTCACGTTACCAGCATGAGGTGGATGTCTTATCCTAGAACAACTAACCGCTACGTACTGTACATGTTAAGAGTTAGTTTTAAATCTAGTTGAGTTATACAAGCTTCAAGTTGACTTTCCAGTTGGGATGTACTGTGTTTACGGTTTAAAGGATCTTGCAGACTACACAGGATGGGACTGGGTTTCTTAAAGGTTATCGTTTAGGATACTACAGTTATCGTTATGTCATAATGGGGGAAAAAACTTTACACAGACTGCCATTACCGTCCACATTATAACGAACACAAAGTGTTTCATAAGTCATTTCCAATGCAAAACTATACTACAGTAGGTGCGCGCTCAATACATTTGATTAAAGACCATGTCATTTTGGTCAAGCTCTGTTACAATTTGCACCCGTTGTATTCGTTTCCAAAGCACAGGAGGGTTTAGAACATAATGTGGCCAGCAGATGGCAGAGTGAAACACCAATAAAGAGGTTCCAAGTCTAATTTGCTTTCTAATGTGAGTGATGTGTATCTTATTAGGCCTCTAGAGGACTCTAATGCTGTATATTCACCTGGTTCTCTCACTGTCTCAGTGAGGAATCACCTGACAAGGAAACAAACTGACGTCATAAGAAAAGAAACATGATTGGAGGGGGGGAAAGAGAGAGGTCTCACGTATCTGATGTGGTTAGCTTTCGAGCAGGATCTGAACTGAACCTTTTTCTCGGTTTGAAAGGCCAACCACATTCTTGATCATTCATACACTAGAAACGACATTTCATAACCAAAAATAGAAGCAGATAGAGGCCAGTAAGTGAGAGAACGAGAGAGCGAACAGAGAGAAGGTTGAACGTGTTCAGGCGAGCGGCGGCGTTCTCCTACCTCACAGACTAGTGAGCGACTCTTCATCTTGGGGATGACTTTCATGGTGACCACCCCGTTGGTGTCCTTCTGTAATGGAACAGAAGAACACCTGATAAACCTCCTGAAATGCTTTCCAGTCTCACAAACACTTCCAGCAGACGAAAGACGAGACTGCACCCTGTCACGCCATCACCGGTCCAAGCATCAAAGGCATCGAGGAAATATTTACCAGGATCTTTTGTAGCTGGTCCACCGACTGATTGGCAACAGTTGTTCCATTGATCTCTGCTATTTCATCACCTTCATGTAAGGAACCTGGAGAGAAGGTAACTGGGTTAGTGACGGTATTAGACTGGACAATAATATAATAATAAACACAGAAAGTGCTGGTCCCATTTTTCCTAAACTGAAATAAAAGATCCCAGAACTTTTCCAAACCCACAGAATGTTTAGGTTAGGACTTCATTAATCCTACAGTTTAAGAACAGCTTGAATGCAGCAATACTTTGTGTAAGGCGGTGGCAGAGATAGATACCTTGCCTGTGTATCATTCCTCCATGCAATATTCTGGCGACAGTGCACTTTTGTTTTTCATTCAGTTTCAGAGTCACTCCCTAAAAGGCGAAAAAGAACCAGTTAGGGAAGCACGCAGACCTGTCCTCAAGTCAAGCTTCTGAATTCCAAACCAGTACACAGGACAAAGGAATAAACCGTTCACCATTGGCTCCGAGGGATTCTTTTCAAACGCCACCTCTCTCATTCTGGTCAACTCCGCGCCGTTCATCAGGCCAGTACTCCCGTTAGTATGCACTTCAGCTCTCTTGGTCTCTGTTTGCATGGCCGCCTGGAAAACAGCAACACAGAATCCATGGATGTTGATGCGTCACCTAACCGCCAAGCGGTTCGTGCTCTGAGGTTAGCTGACTAAATGTTTCTGCTGTCTAGCTATCAGTGCATTTCCTGTTGGGACCCATAGTAGCAACTTAGTTGAGGTGATTTGTGGGTTATGAAATGTAGCAGTGGTGTCGGACAGTTCAAAACAAGATCAAGAGATTGACTGATTGATCAGTGGGATCTGGAATGAACATAGTAGTACTCTGTGTATTCCTGGCCCCAACAACAATATTTACTGTGTTGGTCTAACACAATAAACGTCTCTGTTGTAATCCTAACAGGGCGGTGAACCATCAGAATCTCCTGGCCCATTAGCAAGAGCTTTTCCCTCAAGCACTCCCCCAACAGCCATGTTTAATTTGCAGATTCAACATCTGTTCCGGGTTGAAAATTAACCCTGCATTTTTAACACCTCATTAGCCAGGTACAACCAATCGTATCCACCTGGCAAAGGGTCGTCTTGGATACACCCTATGGGTTTGTAGGAGCATTTTTTAAGAATAGCAGTTGATGGAACAAAAAGTAAAGATAACGTTAATTACATCAACTAATCTAGGATCAATACAGGATATTGTACCTAGCAACTAATGACAACCTTGGTCAAATGACTCTGGTGTTTTGGCCTTGGGTTCCATTATAGGTGCTTGTTCATGTAAAATGGTACACGCATTAACTAATCAATATTCTTTTTCTTTCTTTTCTTTTTAAGAATGTTTCTTTCTCCACACCAAAGCCAATGCGTCTTGGATAACACAGGAATTCGTGTCAATCAAGGGACACCAATCCGGTCATTGTTGTGTTCCCATGCTCAGATAATAACCCATGCAGCACAAACGTGACCTCCCCCAGGATTTGTCCAGAACAGCTGTGCTGAGGTTGTGTTCTCCTTCAGGGTTTAGACATGATCTCATCCTCCATTGGCACCACTATCATATTAACATCACTGCTACACATTAACACAGCCTATCATGCACCATTGTGATAATCTAACTCAGTTTGTACAGTATGGTGCATTCACCCCACTGGGTTAAAGGTCACAGTTTTTATGGCTGAAGTAACACAATGAGAACTCCTACGCTGCCAGGTGGAAAGTGCAATGTGTGATTGTGTAAGGATAAAAAAAATCTTATCTTGCAGATAATCCATGGTTGAAGAGATAGCTACATATACGGACATGAAATGTGTCAGTATCAGGTCAGGAATCCGCCCTTGTAAACCTTACGCAGGTCTTTTAATAAGTGTACATTTAGATCACAATAAACTGATATTCATCTGCTATGATTTATAGAATGATGAGGTAGGTCTTAACAGAGGTCTTCTGAGTTAATACTGCTGCCTGACATTTTGAAAGCTGATTTATTGGCCAGTGAAGTTGAAAGAAAAAGGCCAGATGGCCTTGGTACGTTCAGGGGAAAGGAAAATACATCTTGTTTTGACGAAATCATTTCCTTTATCGTCAGTCACTCATTGTTCCCTGTAGCTGAGTGGTTTAGGATTCACTTGAGATTGGATTACAGGTCAAAGGTCAAAGTAAAAAAGGCATGATCAAGAAAAGGACACATTTTGTGGATCGTAACAGTCGCTAAAAGATACATACTTCTTATACAGCACATTAACTCTGACTTGAGGTCAGGACCAAGTCGTTTCATACTGGAATGCCATGCAACACTTTGTGTTAAAGTTGCATTAACTACATAGCAACACTTTATATCAAGGCTATGGGGGAAGTTGAGATTTCCAGAGGTAACTGAGTGTTAACATTGATGATGTTTTGGTAACAACCTTCAACTGCCCCTTTACAACATCCACTTACCCCTCACACCCCTCTCCCATACTGTGCTTTCATACACTTTTGCACTAACCTATACAGCTAATACACAAATACAATGTATTTTTATAGGGATTCCTGGGTAGATGTACATTTGATTCATTTAGAAGACGCTTTATCCTGCATATCACCTAACATACATGGTAACTTGCATGGTAGTTAAAGTAAACCTTAATGAAACGTTTTGCTGTTTTGTTGTTGTTGACTAGTGTGATATCTGCTTGGGGTACGCTATCTGGCACAGGGTCTCCTGCTGCGGATAGGCACACCTAGGCTGCCATGTGAAAAATAAATAGCCTTCAGGAGGTAAAACACTGAGCAAGAAGAAATCAGCCCTCATCCTGAGCAGACCAGACTCACTGCCTTCTAACCCTCGATCACGATGACACAACACGACTCCCATTTCCCCATTAAGCCCATTTCTAAAACGTAAAATTGAGTCATGGGCTACGGAGAGTTAGATACAGTATATATGGTGGGAGTGATTTCAACACTTTCATATTTTCAACCTAATGAACTAAATTGCTGTATGGGTAAATTATTCTTATATGTCTGGATATGCTTTATGATCTTCCTACTAGTTAAGATGATTTCATGTTTGCAGCAGATCAATGAGTGAAAACCTAGTTTCTCTCTGAACATGGCAGGGTGTGTCTCAGCTGGAAACCCCAGAGAGTAAACAAGTTGTTTACGCAGCAACATAAAACATATGTACTAGCTGGGTCGTTGCGTAGTCTGGTACACTCAGTGCAGCTCTATTTAGACTGCTGCTCATGGTCAACAGTGATGAGATGACACCCCTAGACAGGGGGTGGGGGGGATCTGATGAGTAAGATGAGTCACCACAGTGAAGACCCACTCTCCCCCTTCCATATCTCCTCCTGCCAAACTGCTGACCTTGGCTGGACTGAGAGGGAAGTCACATGTCTGGAGGAAGCTATCGGGCCCCAGTCTAAAGGTCCACTAGTATCATCTGGATAATGAATATCTGTAATAGTGGTGTAAAAGAGAAAACGCTGATGTCGGCGGCGACACGCCACAGCACTGGCATCCTCTAAATGTGCAGGGGAATCAGGTGATCCATGTTTATTCATTTTTAAAACTGCTGTTCCTTGGGATTAGTAAAAAAAAAAAAAAACACTTACATTGTAGGCTGAATTTGGGGTCAGGTCTGCAAAATTGATGTGCTCCAGTTCAAGTGGAGACTACAAGATGTTTATCCAACACCTCAACAATGAACCGAGGATAAAAGAGCCAAGCGTTACAAAACAGGGGCGAGAGATTCTAAAATGTGTTAAATTAGAACAGTTCCACTTAAGTTAGCAATAAATGGATTCCCAGACACCCCCTTCTATCTCAATAACAGGAGTCCTTAACACATGAGCAACAGTGGCCACAGAAAGACAATCAGATGATCAGTTGCATGGTGCGTGGCCCCACTTCTCAGGTAGCCCTATTAGTCTATTAGTATTAACTCTGGCATTATGAACAGATTACAGCAGCTCAGTGTTTAAAGCTTTCTGGCTTAGCAACGGGAGCAGTCTGGTTATTCTTCTCCACTGGTGCTGACAGGAGCTTCAAGTCATCAGGTGGCTAAAGTGAAGTGGTACTGTGAAAGACCCTGGCACTCCCTGACTCAGCGGAGACAAAACAAGCTGTTCAGGGCTGTCCTCGTTTCACGGCTCTCACAGAGAGAGAGACAGGGGTCACGTGATCACCGGGTCACACAAGCCATCAGTCTTGTCTCTTGTCCTTTTTCGCGCGCCATTTCCTGGTTGTTCCTGCGGCTGACCCTTGACCTCTGTGTGTGAACAGAAGCCCTCTGGGGAGTGTAGTCGCCCAGCGCTGACGCTAGTGTGGTTACTGCTTTGGGGGAGGGGTGATGTCAGAGGTACAGAGAAGGATGTACCAAACAGGTTTGAGAAGGGAGGGGTGTGCTCGGCCTCACCACATTCACATCCCCCCCTCGTGGAATATCTGTTCGAGTTTCAAGATGTATGAGAAGGAATGTGCTTACAGGGTTGATGTATCGTATAAGAAGTTGTTATATAAATGGAGATAGGTAGGTAGGCCAGACATCTGCCTTCTATCTATCCATCTATCTGGACTCTGAACTGTTGCTACTTAGAACCTTCTATAGACTTTCTCTCTCCTGGTATGCATCTGTCCATACCCTATACAGGACTGTAGGTAGGGCGGGGCAGGTATCTAGAATGGAAGAGTATTGATTCACCTGATCTTGCGGGTCCACAGCAGAAACTAGAGAAGTCAGTGATCTGTGAGTCCACACTGGTGTATCAAGCCACAGTCTGCACAGCACATGCAAACAATGCTCCCCAAAACATTCAGACAATAACAGACTAGGTCCTTTGCTTTGTCTCATTCAAGGAACGCAAAGCCAGCTGAGATGTGGCGTAGTGACAGCTTCGGCAGGATAGGCTTTTGATGAAACGGTTCGATGGGTGAGCGGGGTGATGTGAAACGTCCCCTCGTCACTGCAGAGACGAGGGTGGGGTGCGGTGCGCCGGGCAGGCAGACATGCCTGGGTGTATTTATAGAAGAGCTGCGGTGATTTAGCCTGCGTGATTAGGCAGGTCCCCAGTCAAACACGTCACAGTGATGTCGGGCTGAGCCCACTCTCACTAAGTAACTGGTTTTCTGTAAGGCTTGTACACACACACACACACACACACACATACACACGGAAACACTAACAGACTGCACAAAGATCACTGTTTTCTCTGCTTTTGTTTCCGAACGCGCAGCAACTATCAAGAGAACATGCATGTACATGCATGCATGCTAGCACGTGAGTCGTGTGTCACACGCATACCTAATATCGAAAGCATGCAGATCTCACATAAGATGTTCATTTCATAAATCCTCCCTGATGAACACCTTGGTCTGACACCTACACATAGTCACCTATAAGTCGTGTGTGTGTGTCTGCAACATCTTCCACGGTTAGAATGTACCGCTGCAACATGGCCACTCATCAGCCCGTTCCACTACTTAGTCATTTAGCCAATTACAGCATCAGCCATCACCATAAGCCATGACAACATAACTGAATCAGTTGAGGGTGAAGAATCTATTTTGTGGGAGGGGGGGGTCAAAATGTAGTCAGAGGTATTTACAACAGCCATTAGTTCTCTCAGGGGGGTCTGGGAGTACAAGTTTTAAATTGAAGTTTCTTTGTCCTCTCCACATGACTTCATAACTCCTTCTATAAGTCATTACCTTCTTCTTCTTCCAAGAAAAACTGTCTTAACCCCTCATTCCACTTCAACAGAGGGGTTAACTATGTCTCAACTCAATTCAGTCACCCTGCTCTGACAGCAAGGGCCCAAACGTGCTCTCTGCCCTTTAATCCTCTGACCTCAGACAGACCAGAATCTCAATCAAGAGGACTAAAAGTCGTTGGTTGTCAGAAAAGACAGGACAAGTCAGGCTTGTTTCTTGGCTTCCTGCTGAGGTCGAACACATCCACCTGCTCTGCATGTGCTCTCAAACCAAGACAAACAAGTAGGATTCCTGTTCCTTCACTGTGCTTTGTAGCCCAGATGGGGTTACTGCAAAGCGGCTAGGACGTACGTATACTGCTACTGGACTCTGATCAGCGAAATATCGTTGAACTCTGCACTTCTGATCCTTGATCATCCACTGTACCTTCTATATGAGTTATTTGAATGTCGCTTTGGATAAAATAACCCGCCAAATGAATAAAATGTAAAAAAAAAAAAAGACAAATTAAAGAGGTGAGGAGATTGACACCGTCCCCCGTCCCCCGTCTCCTGTCCCCCGTCTCCTGTCCCCCGTCTCCTGTCCCCCAGCCCTGACAGGACCACTCCACTACAGCAAGGCCTGATGACATTAAGGCTGTTGAGTTGCTCTGGGACAAAGGTTAATAACTAGGTATTTCATTGAACATCTCCCAAGCCCTCAGAAATCCTGTGTGGCCCCTTTACATTCGGATAAAGTTCAATCAATCAGAAAACCCTGATCTGTTGTCAGGAGACATAAACTTTAAAGCATACCTTTATTCATCAATTCGTTGAGTTAGCAAGCAAGTAAACTGTATAGCTTACATATAATAAGCTATACTTGAGAAAACAGCACTTCTAACAGTGTGACGTCACTGCCAAACTTTTATAAATGGACCAACAGTCGCTAGAAAACACCTTCTTAAACACTTTCTGTTCCTGCTAACGCTTTTTGCAGAAATGAATCTGCATACCATGTGTCTGCTGGTCTTGTACTAACACTCATCCAGCGTTTTAGTGAAAACCCTGGGAAAGAGGCTGGATTAAGCAGTCTATGAATTTTTCATACTGCTGATACATCCAAATTGTGGCTCAGGCTCAAGTCTAAAAGCATCATTGTCAAACTACAAAGAAAATATGGGTCTACTTTGACATCTGCACATGTTTGATGTGATGCAGCCTAGTTCTAAATAAATAAATAAATAAAGATTAGGTCGGCTTTAAACCGGGTTGTACCAGTGGTGACCAGCGCGGGATATAAAGCGCATCCCCCATTCTACCTTCGTAACTTAACATAAATACAGGATATTGACCCAGCTTCAAGCAGCAAAATGTTTCTAAAATCGCAAAACACGCACATTCGGTACAAATTCGACATATAAGCGAACCATCATGTTCTAATTCTGTAACAATGGCAATCGACGCACAGTGGAAACCTCTTACCTTTTCTGACTTTGGTTTGTTTTGAAGCAGTTGTTCAAGGTACAGATCTGAGAGTGCAGTTCGAGCGCTGTTTACCCGCTCAAGTGTGACAGCGGGTTCGTTTTTATTGGATTTTAATGTCATCCTGCTTCTAGGCTAAACAAAATCGGTGAACCTAAAGTGCCCTTGCTCAAGGTCCGCAGAAGGCTTTGCCTGAAATATCGGAGAAAGAGGGGGAAGGAGCGATAAGGGAGCGGCGTGATAAGTCGCCTCTCTAGGTTGAAGTCCGAGGTTCGGATCAATTGGTGCTGTGGGGGCTAATGAACTAGACTACTGCAGGACAAGCTGACACAGCAGCCGCAAGTAAACACCGGAATGTACAGGGGGCTGTCTCTATTGCAGCTTCCTCTCCCGGGTAGCTCTGACGTCCTGGTGACAACCACGGGGGCAAACCAAAAAACGGTCGCAACGGCTGGAGAATGTGCGGCGAAAACTTCTCAAGTCCGTCATGGCGGTGCAGGCCTACCGATGCACTGATTCACTGCTCGTTGCGGTACCAAAGTGGTGGGTATTGCCGCACAGCAGTAAAATGCATTACCGCGGAGAGAATACCCCCTCAGAAATGGTGTTTTCCTTCAACGCAGATGAGAGGCTATGTGCAAGTGCGCCTATGCTGTAGAAATCATGTACTACACACAACATGACGCCAATCAAAAACCTATGTCACACGCTTGTATTATTTCAATTAATGAGTTTGGTTATTACATTGAGCTCGTCTACTAGGCTACTTGTTTTTCATCGGTTGATAAGCCTATTACTGCGCAGTCTGATTGTGAATATCAACGGCTATGTTAGAATCGTATTTTATCGTGGCAGTAACACAGTGTTTAATTGCACAATCTGTAACAAAAATATCTATATACATCCTAAACGAATGACCCAAGGCTCTCCTGTTTGCTGCATGCTATTAGTCTGCCATCTTGCGGCAGAATCAGGATACTACACCCACTTAAGTAATGAGAAAAGTTGGATCAAAACACTTTCTACGGCTACCCATCAGTTGTGTGACGTAGGGTGATAATTGGTCTATTGCACTTCCAACCACAGTAGGGGGTGGTGATCACAAGACCTAAAAACACAACTTTCTACCAACTTGTAATCGCGAGTAAGAACACATGTACTACAGGCTTACCTGTACCCGTGTTTAAAGTTCATGCTTTCTGATATAAATTTACGTGGTAAAAAAACTACCTGGCTGTCACGGTCTCTTTCTGTCAGAGGAAAAAGGGGTAGAGGAAGCCACTGAGGTTCCATGTAGACGGTGGTTTGGTGCACACCCATGTCACAAATGTGTCTTCCTCGGTAGATAAGGTTTGCATTACAGTAAGAGGTATCATTGTCTGACTCACAGACTCGGAGTCGCTGCAAACCAAGAGTGGAGAGAGAACGTTACTCCAGTAAGTCTGCCAGCAATGATCCGATCTGTTTAGAACTTTGTTTTGTTTAATAAACATATGTTGAATGTTAATGTTACCATTGTCATCGCTATTATTGTTTTTGTTGTAGTACCTCTGTTCTGTTTTCTTCCTGGTCACACACCCCGACAGAGGGACACAAACATTAAACGTTACATTTTGAAATGTGAGAGAGAGAATATCTCCTCCAACAATCCCTGGAGAAATGTCTGCCAGTGTACCATTCTAGGATCTAGGCTTTTTGTGTACTCTGCAATGTGGTTAGTGAATACAGACTATTACTTGAATGTGACCAATGTTACATTCAGTAGTTAAAACTCTGCACTTCTGATGCTCGATCTTCTGCTGTTGTTAATGTGCCCACTGGTTGTACGTCGCTTGGATAAAAGTGACTGCTAAAGAAATAAAAAGGTAAATGTATGTTTTTTTTTGTCCCCTCCCATCCTCAGGTGACCCATCTAATCTGCTCTTGGTCCGGAGGGACCGGAATTACATATTTATTTTTTTATCAAGTTTTTTATCACGTTATCATAGTGCAGGATGACACAGCTAGCGGTAAACTCGAGCGGACCTGATGGAAACAACACTTGCGAGATCGAGGACAGCTTCCTTTCTGCTGTGCTCCCCGTTTCCTATTCCATCATCTGCCTCATAGGACTGTTGAACAACACCATGACCATACTAGTGTTCTTCTTCAGGAAGCACCCTGGCTCATCCATGACGGTGTACATGAGACACCTGGGCCTGGCCGACTTCCTCCTCGTCCTCTGCCTGCCCCTGCGTGTGTACTACCACAACACAGAGGGCCCCTCCCTCCTCTGCAAGACGGCGGGCGTCTTCTTCTACCTCAACATGTACGCCAGCATCCTGTTCCTCAGCCTGATCAGCCTGGACCGCTACCTTAAGATCCTCAAGCCGGTGTGGGTGCGGAGCATGCACACGGAGGCCTGGAGCCGACGGGCTTCCTGCTGCGTGTGGGCCGCGCTCCTCATCGTCATGTCTCTCTTCTTCCTCGGCAACAGCAGCCAGCGCCCGTGCGAACGCATCTGCTTCCACTTCCACCACAAGGGACTGGTCGGCGGCGTAGTCAACTTGACCGCGGTGGCCTTCTTCGTCGTGGCCTTCCTCCTCTTAGTCTGCTTCTACGGGCAGATCGCCGTTAAGCTGAGAACCATGTCTCTGGGCTGTCAGGGCGCCCGGGCTCAGAGGAAGAAGAGCAGGCTGATCCTGAAGACCTCGGCGGTGCCCTTCATCTTCACCCTGTGTTTCCTGCCCTATCACGTGGTCCGAGTGCCCTACGTGCTCGCCCAGATGGGTGTGGTCGGGGAGGTGAGCAGCAAGCAGACCCTGCACGTCCTGAACGAGCTTACCCTGCTCCTCTCGGCCCTCAACAGCTGCCTGGACCCCGTCTTGTACTACCTGCTGTCCAGCACCTACAGGAGGGCCACTCTCTGTGCCCTGCAGGGGAAGTTTCGAAACATATACACTGTCAGCTCCAAGAACAACAGTGTCTCCATTCAGTCAGCGAGACGTAGAGATGATGACATCTCACCATCCAGTCTTTGAGCATGTCATATTTACTTAAAACTCAAAACATATGAAGCTTTAATACATACTGGTACAAAATAAATAGATAACCTGGATATTTGTATACAATTTATATAAATGTACATAGGCCTACATAAATGTAAAGTACATTCCTTGTTGTTGCTAGTCTGGTTTGTTTTATGTTTTAGATCTATTACTTTTATCACTTGTATTATTGTTTTTGTTGATTTTATGTATAGCACCTTGAGCTGCAATTCCTGTATGAAATGTGCTATATAAATAAAGTCTTACTTACTTACTTACTTGTTTGTGACTTGGCGATTAAACTCAATTCAGATTCTGATTCTGATGTATATAGCATCTTGTTATTCTTGGTATTGTTTAGATTGAGTGTTTCAGTCAGTTACTCTGACTTATGATCTCTGAGTATATTACTCATCCCGAGACACATTCAAGTGGTTTCCTGCTTCGAAAACGACCTCTGTTGCCATCGTCTGTGTAAAGTCAGATGTCAAGTTGCATCGATAGTTTCATTTCGACTGCTACCTAGAATTTCGCCAGTTATTGTGTTTTTATTCATTGACACTTCACTGCATGTGCTTTTTAATATAAAGGAACATCATTATTTAGGATAAAATATCTAACGTGTGAGTTAATTCACTAGTCAGGAATATTTATTTGAGGTTATTTGTTGTGGCAAATGACTCATCGACTAGATTAGTTTGATCAAGAAGCACTTAGAAACCGGCAGTGCTGCCTTCGAGAGAGCTGATCAAAGACGTTCATCAGTTAGTGAAGCTCTGCGGGTAGGGTGAATACCTGTTGTTCAAAGCCAGACACTCGCTTTGAAGATCTCACAGTCTTCCCTTCTGCCGTCTTTCATGACCGATAATCGAGAGTTCTCCCTTTATCTCGGACACGCATTTATGCATAATAGTCATTTTCGCATTAGGTTGATTTTCTTTTAAAGTACACTATCTAAAGTGGTATGCTTGTCGATACATCTGTTCATATAACCTACATGTACTCCTTTTTGGCATTTGAGTCCTGTACATTTTAATTTAATTTTAATTTAAAACACTACAAGTCTAATTTAGACGTGAATATCACATAGCACATCACTATATTTTCATGTTCTGATCTGTGCATCAACTTCCTCATTCTATTCATTGATCATGTCATTAAGTAAGCAAGACTTTATTTATATAGAACTTTTCATACAAGAATTGCAGCTCAAAGTGCTAAACTTACACCACTGGCCTAAAACAAAACGGTCTGATTAAGAATAGATAGGCCTAATATTATTTATTTCATTAGGCTACATGTTGGTGGGGGCTGATTGGTCTCCAACGGGGCCTAGCCCCACCCTCCTCTCTCATCTGGTCTTGTTGCAATCATCGCTTGACAAAAACTCATCACAATCTAACCATGTTGTGGTTTCCTACCACATCAGATAACAAGCTCAGAATGATGAAACGCTATATTGAACTGGAGAAGTGATCAGATTCGATTCTGCAAACCGTCAAACTCTCGCCACGTGTGATCGTTGAAAGAGGAAGACGTAGCCATCAAGTCAACCAAATCTTCTTCTTTCGTTCTCTTCCTTTATTGTTCTGTCATTTGAATCATTTCCCTTGTGATCACAGTGGTGCGATGGTCAAGTGGAAGGCCTTGTGATTAGGTTTTAACGACAGAAAGGATCTTAAAAATGTCCTCCGGATTGGGTTCGATTAATTCTAATTTTGTCATTTCAAAGAATGCGTTCCTAGATTCTGTGTAATAGCGATGTACAGTCATGACATACTCATTACTCATGTAAAATTACTTTATTTCAATAAAAAAAACCTGGGTAATTATGGTTTGATGTCACAAAAAATGAAAATTGAAGTAATTTGGATTAAACCACAATTTAGTGTTCTCTTACATTTTTGGATTAGTATTCAAGACACAGAGTTCAAAGATTGTTGAAGTTCAAAAATGTGTTTAAAAGTTTTTCTTTAAAAAAAGAGTGAGCAGAATAGCTTTTTTAAACACATCAAAACTCGCAGAAAATGTAAAAAGCTAACTAGCCTATACGTACCTATAGTTTATAAACTATGGTGTCTATGTTTTACATGCTTTGTCACAAACCCTCACAAACAGACAAACGGACGAGGACGCTTCATGGTGTTTGTTGCTCAGAGCAGCGAAGTCGCCGCAGCGTCAGCGTGCTCGGCTTTCTCAAGCCTCCACATCCTCATCCCGGTTGGTCGGAGTTTCCATGGTGACCCCTCTAGAGGTTACGGACGTCTGATGGGTGCTCCCCTTGGTGTGCTCAGCGTGCGAGGCTCTGGAAACAGACAGGTTCAACACACCCGGTTTGAAAACGTTACACATGAATGCTATACAAAATGTAAATAAATACATGAATAAATAGGGGAAAACTACATTCACAAACAAACTATACACAGTATAGTTATATATATGTACACACACAGTATATATGTACAAAGGGGGAGAACTGACTTCATCTCGTTAGCTTCTGTCGTCTTGGCCGCCCTGTACTTCTTTTTTTTCATGTTGTGGGTGATGAACCAAACGAGCAGTGCGATGAGTATACAGCCCAGCAGTGCCCCGATGACCGCCCCAACAATGGCCCCATCCCCTATCTCTGCAACACGGATCAGCATACCACGTGACAAAAATGCAGGAAGTTTTTTTTTTTTTTCAGAGACGTATACCCCAAGCAGTGTTGGGTAAGTTACTTCACAAAAGTAATTAATGACTCATTATTTCATCAATATTGTATTTAAAATACTTTTGTAATTACTCTGTCTGAAAAGTAATTTAATTACTCAATAAGTACTGTAATGCATTACTTCTTTCAATCCCTATAAACCTTGACTGGATAGACAACAGAAAGGAAACTCTTTCAATAATTAAATACAAGTCAAACTTGGAATAGTTTAGCTTTTTAGCATTTTGAAAACAAAGCCTACTAATACTTAACATGTTAGTCACACATGTAACATTCTTTCATTTTTAGTTACCAAACAACATGTGCATAACACAAAAGTTTAACTGTAAGTTAAACATGACATCACATGATTTTACAGTACGCAGCAGTAGCATCTCATCCTGCAATCTAGTTTGCAATATTTTTTTTAAGCTCACCTTCAGACTCTTTCTGTACTGGCGATGCAAACTCAAGTTTTGCCTGCTTTGCAATGTTGGTGATGTGTTATTTGTCGATGCCAAAGTAAATTCCTTGTCTGTGCAAACTTTCATGGCGATTAAAACCCTCTCTGATTCTGATTCTGATGAACATGGATCACTCAAAAATGTTTGTCGATGCTGCCTTGTAAGGTGCTTAAGTAGGTTGTGCTAGCTGCTGCCGCATATCGTTTTTTCTCCCCAGGACGTAGCTTGCACTTTACATTAATGTTCTTGTCAACCTGTGACAAAAAGGTAAAGTACTTGGAATATTTCCATTTAGTAAAACAGCTAGAGCTACTTGCTTCGGCCGAGTCCAAAATCTTCCACTTCAAACCGTTAGAGCCCGTGCTTATTCAGCAAAAACTCACGTCTCCCGTGCAACTGCACTACAGCTAACGATTTTGAAGAGGCAGCGTTCACTTTTACACTAAGACGATACATTTAGATTTTAATTCAATATTGATTTATACAGAACTGTTTGACTAATTTACAGCATGTAACGCAAGTACATTACAAGTAACTGTAATTAAATTACCTAAAGATGAACAGTAATCCCTTACTTTACTTTTTCAGTGGATAAGTAATTTAATTACAGTAACGTACTGTAATTGGGTGCTCCCCTTGGTGTGCTCTTAACATCAGCAAGACCAAGGAGATGATTGTGGACTTTAGGAGGCGGCAGGAGGAGGAGCATGCACCCCTATTCATCAATGGATCGGAAGTGGAGAAGGTCAGCTGCTTCAAGTTCCTCGGGGTGAACATCAGCAATGACCTCACCTGGTCTGTTCACACGGACAAGGTGGTCAAAACGGCCCGTAAGCGCCTCTTCTTCCTGAGGAGACTGAAGAAGTTTGGTATGGACTCAGTCATCCTTACTAACTTTTACAGATGCACTATAGAAAGCATTCTGACTGGTTGTATCACAGTGTGGTATGGGAGCTGCACAGACCGGGACCGCAAGGCCCTACGAAGTGTGGTCCGTTCTGCTGAGTTCATCATCGGCAGGAAGCTCCCAGCCCTACAGGACACCTACCACACACGTTGCCTTAGGAAAGCCAGCAGGATTCTAAGAGACTGTTCCCACCCATCCTTCAGTCTCTTTACCCCGTTGCCTTCTGGCAGGCGTTACCGCAGCATCCGGTCGCGCACACGCAGACTGGACAACAGTTTCTACCCAAGGGTCATCAGGCTTCTCAATGGACACTGATATGGACATTTTTACTGCACACTAGTCACTTATACACTGTCACTTTCAGCTACTGGTTGCTCTTTCAGTAACATTGCACTACTGTACCTCGCCACCAGGCTCCTGTTTGGTCATTGACAAAGTCACTGATCTGTAAATTTGCACTACTGCACTGTACTCCATTTAGGTTAGATTAGTTTATAGGGTTGTAACAGGTTTTTTTTTTTTTGTGTATTAGGGTTAGTATAGCGTACTATTTATTGTTATCTGTATTTTAGGAAGTTTTAGTGTTAGGGTTAGTATAGTCGTTTATTTATTGCTATCTGTATATTTAGGAAGTTCACTTATCTAAGCTCAGCATAGATGTAAATTTGTTCTGTGTACTTATATGTTATGTTATGCCAAGTGCTTGCGTTGTCTTGTCTTAAGAATTTCAGTGCCCAGTCTAACCTTGTGTTGCTCTGTGCACCTGACAAATAAAAGACTTGAACTTGAACTTGAACGTGTTACTTATAGCGCGTTACACCCAACACTGATCCCAAGCAACTTAAAGACGGGAGATTCGATCCTGTGACCTCTAGTCAGCTGCTGAACTACTGAGCTTTAAACCACTCAGCTTACAGAACATGCTACTGATATCCACTGATGTACCCCATGTACCAACACTGGCTTGTGTTAATAGTTTAATTAATTTGTTGTTTTTCATGTGATTTCAAACCTACAATTGAGATTTCCCTATGGGACAAGACAATTTTTTTCCGGTGTAATTGAAGTGGATGTTCTCTATCAGATTCAGAATCAGAATTAGAAAGGGGCTTACAAACTTACCATGTACCAGTTCCAGTTTACAGGTGTCAAAGCCCACAGCGTTACTGGCGTTGCACTGGTATTCTCCAAACTCAAACTGAGACAGGTTACGGATGTACATCACTCCAGTTATGATGTCTGAGCAGAATAACACACACATTTGTCAAAGCACATGCCCACACACCCTCACATATATGCATACCCACACAAAAACAGAGAAAGAAAGAGAGAAAGAGAGGTAGAGAGATGGAGAGAGTGAAGGAGAGAGGGAGAGAGAGGTAGAGAGATGGAGAGAGGGAAGGAGGGAGGTAAGAGAGAGGTAGACAGATGGAGAGTGAAGGGAAGAGAGAGGTACAGAGATGGAGAGAGCGAAGGAGAGAGGGAGAGAGAGAGAGGTAGAGAGATGTAGAGTGAAGGAGAGAGGGAGGTAGAGAGATGGACAGAGTAAAGGAGAAAGGGAGGTAGAGAGATGAAGAGAGTGAAGGAGAGAGGGAGAGGGAGAGGGAGAGAGAGAGTGAAGGACAGAGGGAGAAACAAAGGACTGTAGTAGAGAGGCGTACTGGCGCTTCCCAGGGCAGCTCTCCTGGTCTGGTCCTGGCCCAGTCTGGTCCAGGCGTAGTTGGGGGCGGGGCTTCCTTTCTCACTGTGACATGTTAGAGTGACCAGGTGACCAGACTCCACATCCCCATGGACGGCACAGAAGGGCTTCGTGGGCCTCTCTTACACACCAGAGAAGAAGAGAAGAAGCAGCCTTTAGTACTGTCTGGATGGAGGGTGGAGACTCATGAACAGCTAGCATGAGAGAGAGAGAGAAGCATGAGAGAGAGAGAGAGAGAGAGACAGGGAGAGAGAGAGAAGGAGAGAGAGAGAGAGAGAGAGAGAGAGAGAGAGAGAGAGAGAGAGAGAGAGAGAGAGAGAAAGGGAGAGAGAGACAGGGAGAGAGAGATAGAGCTTGCATGCAGACATATCGCAGTAAGCAGAGAAACAGTATATGTCCAGACTGTCTATGATCTATGATAATAACACTATAACGTGCGTTGACCATGTCGCTGTACCTCACGGGAACTCTGAAGTATTGACCGTAACGCACATGAGTGAATCATATTTCATGTGAAGCTCACATAGCCTTCCTGTGTTTCTAAACCGTGATCTGTGGACTATAAACAGCAACACGATTCGTTAGTCGGGTTTGTCAGCGTGGTTTTTGGCAACCTCCTGAGTGGACGAACGAGTGGTTGGACGAGTGGTTGGACGAGTGGTTGGACGAGTGCTTTTCCTTTCTGAGGTGAGGTGGAGAGACGGAGGGGAATCATACTTCCTGTTCTAATTTCTGACACTGACAACGAAGAGACTAGTCTGCTGCTGTTCCCATGGAAACTACTGTGGATAGTGAGGCCAGCGAGGTTGTCCTGGTAACTCTGGTGAATGAGCAGAATCACAGACAGCATGTAATTCACTGATCATAACATTCAGATTAGGGGAGAAGAGGAGAAAGGTGGGGGGTGGGTGGGTGGTGGGTGGGGGGGGTCAGTGTTCCACGGCCCTGCCTGTCATTTCACGATCAAGGACCGTATACATTCAGTCGCTCGACGCGCCCCTTCGTAGCGTTCACTGGCCTCACCTAAAACGGTCACAGCAACACTGGCCTCAGTTTTCCCCTCAATGTCCGGAAAGTTATGGACGTCACAGGTGTACACCCCGCCGTCTGACACCTGCATGTTGCTGATTGTTATTGAGGCGTTCATGGTGGTGTTGGGGTAAGCAGGAGGTGTGAGGCGGTTCACATACGGCTGGCCAATGGCCTCGACTTCCGACTGGTAATAATACACCTGTAAGACAACGGTAAAGTGTCAGAGAGAAAAGAGAACCCAGCTCTGGAACCAGACCTGAGGCCACACTCCAAATAATAGTTGTTTGATGTTGACTTGGGGGGTGTAAATCCAGTACTGGAACAAAATGGTAAATATGCGAGAGGAGGTTGCTATGTGGGTGAGGTGGTGTCGGAAGGGGTTGCCGAGGCGTGTCTGCAGTACTGCTGCTGGAACACAGGGAGCCAGGGAGCGGAGGGGGAGGAGCTTCCTAAGGGTTGGGCCTCAAACGGGCGTACAAAACCAAGTGCCATATCTGCCATTTTGAACTCTCACATCCACACAAGTAAAAACAAAAAAATTATTTTCACCCATACGGTACGTTTAGACAAAAGCCCATTTGAACTGAAACACCATTTGTTTGGTGGGGTGGATTTAAAACGAATATTTCTATAAGAGGAACTCGCTCCTGCAGAGAATTGTGCAGGTGATACGAGGACACACGGAACCACACAGCGTTCAGTGGTGCAGAGCTGTAAAGAAGGCAAACACAAAGAGAAGTCCAACTCAACCTACCTGGTGGGCATTCCCTGCAGACTTGGAAGCAAAAGCCCACTGGATGTTGAGTTGGTTGGTGGGTGGTCTTGTCTGGAAGGAGCACTGCAGCAACACGCTTCCTCCCACTGTCACGTTCAAGGATTTCTGTGGAGTCGTCACTGAAATAGCCTGCATGAGCCCTGTTAAAACAGACACAGCCCTCATCTTAGCTAAGTGGCAGAGATTTTCCTGCCAGTTTAAGAGGTCCCAGGTTCAAATTCCACCCCTATACGTCGCTTTAAATGAAAGCATCTGCTATGTATTCACCAGTACATGGTATACAGTTTCTCACTGTGGGTTGAAGGAATAATTCCAAATCAGTTGGTTTAGTCAGAGCTAAGGATCCTAAAATAATCCTTGCCCTGATGGTTTTTAAACTGACGGTTACTCACCCATCGCACTGAGCAGCACCACCAAGCCCAACATGTTCGTCATTTTAAAGATGTTTCCAGTAGAATCACTTGTGCCTGTTTTCAGTAATTAAAAGCTAGTCAAAGACAAGATTGTATAAGTTGAAGTGCCTTAACAACTCGTTTGAGTTCAGCAAGTCAGTTAGCAGCAGACTAGATGGACAACTCCCAGGGAGGTTTCGTTGGGTTGTGCCAGGGGCCGATGGTGAGGGTGTAGATAAGGCATATGGGTGTTTACACAAATTGTTTGCTGGACTAGGTGTGAGTGGCTCAGGTTTTTGGATTTTCCATTTCCGGTCAGAAGCCTGGTATTTCTTATACTTGTGAAAGGGTGTGGTAGGTTGTAGCTAAATCATGCAAATACCTGTTCTTTCAACCCTATTCAATTTTCGTTTTCCGTTTTCAGTTAGTACCTGTTTTTCTAGTGACCTGTTATACAACTACTGTAAAAAATAAATAATCTCTTGCACTGCCAAATATTCTAGGATGTTGTGAACTCAGGTTCACCACCCCCATAAAGTATTAGTACTGACTGTAAAATCAATTAAAGCTTTGGCTGTCGCCCATCTCTCTCTCTCTCTCTCTCTCTCTCTCTCTCTCTCTCTCTCTCTCTCTCTCTCTCTCTCTCTCTCTCTCCCTCTCTCCCTCTCTCTCTCTCTCTCTCTCTCTCTCTCTCTCTCTCTCTCTCTCTCTCTCTCTCTCTCTCCTGTACATGTGCCTTGTAAGTCATTGTGGGTCAGGGATTCTGACAGGAGGACTGAATGTAATGTAATTTACCTGGTCTTTATAGCCAGCCCTGCGGAGGTTGGTGAGCTCAACGCACAGCTAACCTCAACCCAGCCCAGCAACACTCACCTGACCCTGCAGCTCCACACCTGCTGCAGAACGCTCTGCCCGCGCCACCGAGAAGGGACCATGAATCACTTGTGATTAATTATGTTTAATTATAAGAAGGTGACATGGTGGGGAACATGATGATCAGCTGTAACTACATTTCAGAGGGGTTGGGGACCAAGCTGGGAGGCTGTGAGGTGGGAGGATGGGGGGGGGGGATGGGAGGATAAGGTGGGTGTGGTGGGTGTATGGGATGGGGTGGGAGGGTGGGGTGTGGTGTGGTGGGTGTATGGACAGCTTCTACAGTACATGGACGTGGAAAAGGCCATACCACCATGTCAGGGTGTACGAGAAGAGAGATCTCAAACTGAACCACGGAGAGACTGAACAAAAACCTTATCAAGCGTGACTAAAAACATACACACAACTGAATCAAAGGACATGTGACTGGGTGAGTTAATCATTGACAGGTTGGATGGAGACCTCCATTGTGCATGCTGCTGTACCGATACTACCACTAGCTCCTCCTCTTTTGAGCAGAAACCCAGGAAGTGAGTGTGGCGGAACAGGACATGAGCGACAAGGTCAACAGACACCTGGGTTAAAGTGTTCCTGGTAGCAGTGAATGGTTTGATTCCACAGTATAATCTAAGACTTAGGCATTATTAGGCCACTTACATGAACATTGCATTCAATGTGTTAAGAAAATTATTATCCCCTCCAAAAGGAAACAACTAATCATTAGCAGACATTACAGCTTTCAACAAAGAAATACATTTACTACACTGACAACTTTCACCAAAATCATACATTCAAAATGTATGGTACAACCTATAGAACCTTCACTTCACTGGCCATTGTCAGGTCATTCTACTAAGTCCCAGGTCATTGTGTGTTACAGTGTTCCAGAATCATGGTTCCCATGGAAAGATTTCCTAATGATTCCAAAATTGTTACTAGAATTGTAAAACACAATTTCAAAGCACGTTGGAAGACATCTCAAGACATTGAATAACTTAGGAAAGCTTTCACAAGTGGTCAATCATTTCAAGAAATTCAACGATTCCCACAAATACTTTTTGGCGGATGATAAAATGGTAAGTTATTTAAATACAAAACATTCCAACCCTGCCAAATACATAATTTATAGGAGGAATATATTATCTTGAAACCTCTACCTTGTCTCTCTTGTCCAGAACCATCTCATAAACAGTTCTGTCAAGCATGAGCTTGTGGGCCCTGAGGATCCAAGCGGCTCCAGCCCGTGGCCCTATCAGGTCCCTCCAGAGGGCCTCTGGAGCAGGGCCCAGCCTGCAGCGGCTCTCCCCCAGCCCAGCAAGCACATCCCTGGCTCCTACTCAGCCGTGGATCCCTCTTCCACCCTCCAGGACGACACACAACATCCACACAGGCCAACTCTGAAGAGGAGGCGTGACAGCGATGCGGAGGAAGGGCCTTCCCAGACACCTGGGTGTGACTCACAGGTAGAAGATGATCTCAGCCAGGGTTTTGATTCATTCTTACAGTCACATCATTTTTTTTTTTTACAGTAGCTCCAAGTAATATGTGCCTTGTGTAAAACGCCACATTACAGAAGTCACAAGAATCTCTCCTGAATACTCTCTCATGCTTGTTCTCCCTCCTAGAGGAGCGGCCTAGCCGAGCGCGACCACGTCGACCGCCGTACAGTTCACAGAGCCCCATGCCCCCTGGTCCTGCCCCCTAAGAAGCGCTGGAGGCAGGCCCAGTCCCAGCCCCAACCACAGCCCCAACCCCAGTCCCAGCCCCAGCCCCAACCCAAACCCGAGCCCGAGCCCCAGCCCCAGCCCCAACCCCAGCCCCAACGCGAGGCCCAGGTCCAGCCCCAACCCGAGGCCCAGGTCCAGCTCCAGCACGTCCAGCACGAGGTCCAGCCCGAGGCTCTGAGACTGGCATTCCTGGCATCCCTGCCCCCTAAGAAGCGCTGGAGGCAGGCCCTGAGAGGGCCCTGGATCCCCTCCACCAGGAGGCGCTGCAGACACGGTTGACGAGGGACACTGACCTACTCCAACACGTCTAATACATCTGACTGTCAACACCGCCCTCGTGACCTGTCATTTGTCTCTCCATTAATCTCGCCCCTAAAAGGCGATCCCTGTCACTCATCCAGGAGTCGTGGCACGGTCTTAAATCTGGCCGGAGCCCACTGTTCATATTTCAAGCCGCTCTCTTTACACTCTCTGATTTTTATGGTCTATTAAAATTACAATCAACTAAGTGTCAATGTTTAGGGAAATGATAAACTATGTTGGCTCCGTTCTAGCTTGTCCTGGGAGCCCACACCCCAGGTGACAGTAAGTAGGTCGGCCCCTAATGGATATGTCTACCAGGCGTCAACACAGATTAGGTGACAAAGATTGGTTTAGGAGGTCTCTCGTAGTCTGGATGGATGATTGCTGGCCAAGCCCTGCTGTTCCCAGGGTCGTCCAGCAGAGGGCGCTGTTGCCCACAGGAACTCTGCAGAGGAAGACCCTTGGGGAGATGGAGGAGCAGGGAGCTGAAGATAAGTGATAACAACATAGACAAGAACACCCCTCTGTCCTCAACATGGCTCACTCCTTCACTCCTTCACTCCTCCTCCCTTCCTCCCATCCTCAGCAGCCGGAGGAAAACAGGCCAGACATTTAGCGTGACTTCACACGGTCCCTACAGCCACAGAAAATACCACTTACGGAAATAGGCTGGGTACACTGCCAAATCACATGTGCAAGGGTAAGAAACGTACAAACACCAATGAGAAACGTCAGTGGGTTTGGAAATGAAAAAAAGAAATGCCTACTACATTCCCCCTTGGCTTGCCTCACTAGAAGCACTGTGCTTATCGGACTGCATTGCCGTCAACTGCAAGGATGGGATATTGTTTTTACTGGAATCAGAGTAGTCCTATAAAGGATGGGATATTGTTTTTACTGGAATCAGAGTAGTCCTATAAAGGATGGGATATTGTTTTACTGGAATCAGAGTAGTCCTATAAAGGATGCAGAAACAAGAGAAGCAGAAACACAAGGAGAGCGACTGTTTAACCATCTCTGTGATTCAACGTCTGACATTTGTGAGGGCCTCGTTCTATGTGTTGAATAAATAAGGAAGACAGGATGAGAGAGAGAGAGAGAGAGAGAGAGAGAGAGAGAGAGAGAGAAAGAGAGAGAGAGTGAGAGAGAGAGTGAGAGAGAGAGAAAAAAGGGGGGAGGGAAGGAGAGAGAGAGTGGGGGAGGGAAAGAGGGAGAAAGAGGGAGAAATAGAGAGAGGGGGGGATAGAGGGAGAGGGGGAGATAGATGAGAGTGAAATAAATAGATTTCAGCAGGGCAGCGTTGGACACATTGTATGGATAAAAGAGCTGTGCCTTAATATTTCATTAGACGCATTCAGTCTCTCTCCCACTCCTCTTTTCACTCTCTCCTCAACCCCAAAACAAGAGCTCCACAGGCCCAACATGGACGGACATCTTGGAAAAATAGAAAAACGAATGGACATGCTAGTGCAAAGTGACCGTCTCTCTAGAGAGGGGAAAACACCTGGTCCATATTTGGAACAAAAACTCTGAATGAAAAAGCAACAGGGACATTTATATTTTTGCATCGCAAAACAGTCAATTTCCATATCAATACGGTAATGTCTCTCTCAGGAAATTGCTTTGATTCCTTCTGTTTGTGGTAAAACAAATATCCAGCATTCATATCTTTGAGTATCTCTGGTATTGCAGTTATTTTTTCACTCCAGTATATTCTAGATAAACAGGATTACTCCTTTAGAAGTCTGGAATACATCTAACCCTTAACGAGGCTTTTGATTCCCAGGAGCAGTCTTCCTCATCTATTTATAAGTCAACTCAAAAGGACACCAAAGAGATGTCTACATGAGATCCACACAGAGAAGAGGATTTGTCGCTTTTAGAAAGCACAGAGTTGTGAGGTCCACTGCCAGTATATGCGTATACAGTATACAGTTCGAACTACATTGCATGACTTTATTGTGCCATCAGGCCTATTGTATTCAAAGATACAGGATAACTGGCTGTTCTCTGGTAACATGGTAAAAAAAATCTGATTTTACACTCAGTCTTCAGGTTGGCTTTGTTCGCTACAGTGTCCAAATTCACCCCAGTAGTAGAAAACATAATATACCATGAAGCAAAAACATGCTCAGCTTTTTAACCATCTTCGTTTTTTTTTCTCCCTTTTTCCTTGACCACGTTAATGCACCCTTTCAATATTTGATGTTTTTATATGGAGTGCTGACAATAGAATATGGACATGGAGGGTACATTTTGCCGATCTACTTCAATGGTTCTGCATCCATCTCACTAACAGAGCAATGCACTCCAAACCTGAGAGTGCTTCTTCTCCACTGGGGCCATTTCCAAAGTTTATCATAGAAAGTAAAAGACAAGAAGAGGAGAACAGCAAAGAAAGTTGGCCCAAGACATCGAGGTTGCAGTTGTTTCTCTTGTTATCGACTGTCCCACCACAGAAGTCAGGTAGGATTACACAAGACAACACAGAAACCCTCTAGTTAAGATATTAGAGCTGTCTTTACATCGTGCTCCAATCCAACGATTCTCCTGTCATGTGAAAGCTCTGGTTTAAGGTATACTCTGGCTGTATCCTCTTTACACTAGCACGTCTTTCTGAGTACCCTCGCCAAGTCTGCACAAGACATTGATGAGCCCCTCGGAGAACTGGCCCAACTTGGAAACCTCCCAAACCTTGTTCTAAGTCTGTGGTGTTTAACTTGTCTTATCTTAGGCAGGGTTGAGGTTGATAGGTCCAAGGGGTTTGGGTTGAATAAGGGGCAAACACTACACCTCTCAGCTGGAATCACTTGGTGTCTTTATTCAGGAAATATAGTAGGAAAGGATGTATACTCTCATGAATGCGCAACGTTTTTTAATCAAATCAAATTCAGCAACAAGAAGACATTGTTGTCTTTTTCTTAATTTAGTTTTTACGGCTGTCTTCTTAATCCAACAGCCCTTTTCAAAAGCGAGACACTAACTAATAACTGGGACCTGCCACCATATCTTAGACTTGCAACGGAATAAAACATTTGTCCTTCATTCCGTTTTTTTGTGCAGCACTGTTTCATATTTACCTTTTGGGGACTAACATGTTAAACCAAATTCATAAAAACATAAATGAAACAACAGATATTAGTCCTCAAAGGGCAAATGAAAAGAAATCGCATTCTTTACTGTATAAGCCTTTATTTGTAAAAAGTCAGTTGTTTGAATGATAACCCTTTTATACCACATAATTGAACACCTTGTATTTGTAAAAAAACACGTTTTGCTCAAACACCTAAAAAAGCTGATTGACACAATAACATTAATTGGCACTGACAAAAAAGGAAATACAACTTCATACTATACAAATGGTGATTTCATGAGTACAACTCATACCCAAAATGAAATCACTTCATTGAATAACCGAATCAAAGAATGCGCCCAATGTGAACAAAACAAGTACAGTACAAAATGCTTTTTACTTCCAGGTCAAATGTCAGAAGAATTACATTTCTTTTATATGAGAAAACAACAACAACAGTAAGAACAATCCATAACGAAATGCAACAAATACAGCAAAATACAAATGAAAATGAGGAAAATAATTTACTTGTTGATACTTAAAAATAGTTATGGGCCGTTGGCTTTGAGTGTTTGTGCCAATTTTCTTTTTTTCCATTTTTTTCTTTTCCATTATTCTTTTCTGTAGGTATTAGTTTATGTGTTTCCTGCTAAAGGCTTCTTGATAGAGGGAGGTATACTGATGTATAATTGAGAATCAGCATAGCCTCTTGCAAGGATCGTCGAAATAAACAACAGACCCTTAAGCACCCCCCCCCCCCCCCCCCTCCCACCCTCCCACCCCCCTCCCACCCCCCAGTCCAGAGGCAACTCATTTAAGAGGAACTGCACGGAACACTCAGTGTGCAATCTCATGGCTTGAATTCAGACACTATAGGGGAGCATCTTCTGTTTCATCTGTAGTTAGAGGGCGACTGATGTTGATAGCTAAACCTGATAACACTACAAAATGTAAACCTACTGGGTGCGTCTATTCCAATCTTATGTGATTTACAGTAGGTGAGTTTAATGGTAAGGTACATATTAATGATTGCCGTGAATCATACAATGTACATTATCTATTTTTTTTATTCTCTGTTAGTCTCCAGTTTTACGTAGAGTTATTTTTACAAGGTTTTGTCTAGCTGGTTGTAAAACAGTTGCAACCACAGCATGTAAACACTGGATCTTTCTTGCCCTGTCTGTGAGGATGACACTGCAGGTGTACAGTGTAGAATAGAAAAATAAGAAAATAAACCTTTTGAAACTTAGGTCATGCAAAACAAAACCTACATCTTGTCTTCTTTTCATTTTTTAGAGGTTTTGTTTGCAGAAGTTTGCCAATGCTATAGAAGCTGTCCATGCTATTAGCAGTGAGGTTAGCTGCTATAACGAACTGCCCTGTTTTTGTTCATGCATTAAGAAATTGTAAGTGAAAGATATCATATTTACAGTACAATTCACATGTAATTACACATATACACAAGAGGCAAGAAAATTCACATTGAAATCAGTTCAACAGTTTTTTTTATCACCTCATCCACTCCTTTTAGATGAATGTGTCCATAAAATAAAAAAATTAAAACATACTTTTACTCTTGGCATGACCAAAATAAATTCTAAAACTAAAAGGATTTCTGCACAGCTTTTGAGATGAATGTTACATCTTGTCCAACGAGCACATATGGTGGATATGGGCTTTAAATTAGATGAGTTATAAGAATCCACTGCAAACATTTAATACATGTTCTAAATGTAATAAAGCATTTAAAAACATAAAGCAATTCTGTTACATCCCTAGCATCCCAAAAACTTTACTTGGACATTGAAATTGCACAAACCCCATAAAGCAACTAAATACATACATACATATAAAATAAAACATTAAAAAACTGTAGTCAAGATATGTATATCAAAATGTGTATAGCATTCCCATTGATAAGACAACCTGATCATAGGGAACTATAATAAACTCATAGCTGCTCTTCTGTTGGTGTTTGTCATAAAGTTGATTCTGCAATACTGGGTTTTATCTTTGTTCAGCTTCACTGGTCGAGCCTGACTTTAACAGCTAAGGTCTACGCCGAGTCACTGTGTTTAGTGAAGATATGCTTTTAATCCATTCTTTCCTGCCACAAATCACGTGCCTGGATCTTAAATGTATAATCTAATATCTAATTATCAGTAAAGTTATAAATTATTCTTTCAACCACGAGGATTGTAATTACGGGTATTGATTAACGAGAAAGGGAAATCAAACTGTCTCGAATTCTCGACTGGTTGCAGTAAACAAACTGCTACATGATGCCTTGTTGCAGCAATTTCTGATGTATCCGATAGGACGGTATACATTAGTTGCCACCTTTACATTATGTTCACGCGTGCGTCTCAAATAAGAACGATACTCGGTGAGTGAGCGTTTACTTTGAAAAGCTGAGCATGGCACTGGGTTGTGGCTCATGACAAAAACGGTACATCAAAGCAGTAAGGCACGACAGAGTGTGCTATACCGTAATAATAGCACAGATACCGTTTGGGGGCGTTGGTAGGCCCGACGCAGAGCGGCCGTCGCCCTCTCGTGCGCTCCAACCAATAAACAGAAGTCTTGATAATGAGCGATAATGCGCGTCCTGTCATTTGTTAATGATTACTTCCTAAACATGGCATAAATCAAGTTCAGAGCATTCACGAATCCACAAGTCACTAAAAAGTATACAGAGTGCACCCAACGTTATTACACAGTAGTCTTTCGGGCAATTCCCATATAGCTAACTTTCTTTTAGCACCCAAGTGAGCCTATTTCTTTACACAGTGTTTGAAGCCAGAGTTTGGTAACACATAACAGGTATCATGTATATGCCTTCATAAACCGTTTGCATATAATTATCTTTCTGCCGAAACGGTATGAAAAAAAGGTGTAAACTGTAATAAATGGTCAATAAATGATTAACAAATACATACAAAGAGCCAGAACCTACTGCCCAATTACTGACAACCAAGCTTGGTCTACAAGAGGAATATTCTCAATTTTAGTGAAAAAAAGAAGAAAATAAATGACTTTATCTCAACTTCATACAGTGGCTCTGTGCATGTAGGTATTCATCTTTTAATAATCATTTATAATGGTTTACATGGATATATATATATATATATATATATATTCAACTATCTACCCAAGGCCTATATAAGGCTTATAAAGGAACATTATTAGAATGCACTACCCAGAGGTCATTTGCCACAAAGAAAATAATGGTTCTATCATGTTTGTGGTGGTAAATTGTCAGCTACTCTTGATTTTTTGTGACACACAAATCAACATATTAATGTAACCAACCAATTCCTTTAAACACAACGCAAAATCGCATAATGTCAACCCCAGTCCCTTACCCTCCAGGCTAATCTACTTATCTTCTTCTATCTTTTCGAACTTTCTGGGTATTCGTTCCAGTCTGCTGATGGGGAAGAGGAGCACCCACCAATTCAGTCCTCAACATTCCTCTATTTAGAAGTACAGTCACATCATGGGCCAGAATCAAATACTTTGTCGACTTGAACAAATGCCACGTATCCAGAATAGTTTCCCCTCCTTCCACGGCAGGGATGCAGCATTTCGATGGGAACGTTCAGAGTACTTGCTCCCAACCCTCTTGGACATGCGATCCCTCTCCTCTCCCCATCTTTCGGCATCTCATTTGAGCTCTCGTCATAGACCGGTCATTTCATCCTCACACGATCCTTAACGATGTCCTTCCTCTTTTCACATTCCTCCTTCCATTCCTGTGCAGCGCTCTGCTTCATCCTTCACTACTTTTTCTTCCTGTCCTCTGCACCTCTATTTTATACCATCCCTTTCCCTTTCCTCCCCCTTCCTCATCTGATGGGGCAGGCCCCCATGGCTCGCGTGGGTCCATGCGAGCCCTCCTAGGGCCCTCCCAGTCCAGACTCGCCTGCCTGCCCCTGGGCTGCAGGACCGGGGAGGGACCGGGGAAGGACCGGGCAGGAAGAGAGGACGGGGCAACTCAGGGGAACCCTCAGCGAGATGAGCACCGACACCCCCAACATGCCCTCATCTTCTCTGTGACTTTCACAGGGCTCTCTCCTCCATCTCTCTCTTCTTCATCTGTCTCTCTCCTCCCTATCTCTCTCTCTACCCCCCCTCTCTCTCCTCACTCTGTCTCTCTCTCTCTCTATCTCTTTTTCCTCCATCTGTTTCCAGAGACGTGTTTCTCAGACCGCTATCACACGTCTGGTTCACTGTCCAGCTCCTTCCTACTCCCTCTCTTCCTCTCTGTTTCATTTTATTAGCAGACAAATCAAGCCGCTTTTGTTTTCAACAGTGTTGTCTTAAACTTTTCTCAAGTACTGTCATTAAATCAAAAACTATGCGAAGGTGGACTTTTAAAAACATGTTTCTGAACAGATGAGCGCTATTAAAGTTAAAAATAAAGAGTAGCTTCCAACTATTCTGTTTTGACCCCTGCTTTGACCCCTGTTTAGTCTTGGTAGGCAGGAAAGGCATGACACAGACTGCAATGGACACATAACATCTGAGCAGACACGAGGACAGATATTCAAGCATGTTTCAAAGCACAATGATGAATATGGATTATAGGCCTTTTGGTTGTCACTTCGGTTCATGGCTATTTATCTCACGGTTTGTTTTGCCTACCAGAAACTACATTTTCCTGCCGATGCTAATGCTACTGTTCTTTGGGATTTTTACCTTTAAAACAAAAACAGCAGTGTAATGGGCCGGTGTGCAGTCTTTCCAGAGTTATAGGGGGGGGGATCGACTGAAGATATGCCTAATGCATTTTAAGACAGGGCACATTCTCAATCGACAAGAACCACAAAGTCCGTCTCCAGTCTTGTGAGGGCGTAAAACCACAACGAGGAAGGAGGCACGCACACACACACACTCACACACACACACACACACACGACTACAGGTCAAACTACAGGCTGATATGTTTAAATATCAAACTCAGTTATTCTCCTTTTTTAAATACACAACATTTTCTCACGTCTTTTTTTCAGTGTAGTAACTTCAAATCACTCAGTAATCGCTGTTCCTTTAAAGAACACAAAGCTGGATATGATGCCAATGAATGCTGTATCTACAGAGCAAGTTCACCACAAGAAAGAAGGTAGAAAAACTGCAATAATATTTGCCAACTATGTCCATGAGGATACTGAATGTAATGACTAAATGTACAGTATATGTCTATTTTTCTAACAATCAAACTGAATAATGCGAACCTGTGACTCTTTTATCTAATAATGCACTATCTCTAGGACATGTTCAGGTGATACTCTCCCAAAGCACAGTATTTTTCAAGACAAAATAATAACCACAATAATCATCTTTTTTCCTTTTTCTTTTAAACCCAAAAGAAAAACACAGCTTCCCTTCCCTACCCTCTCCCTCTCCCCCCCCCCCCCTCCAAGGAAATTGCAGTAAAAACCAACATGAGAAGAGAAATCAAAGGAAGTTTGCACTGACTCTGGGCAGAAACACAAGAGACCACATCCTGTCCAGATGGGCCTCAAATCCAGAGCGTCGTACCAGAGCGTCGTGCCAGAGCGTCGTGCCAGAGCGTCGTGCCAGAGCGGATGTCCGGTCAAGAGATCGTTGTCACTCGGGGAAAAAAAAAAGTAAAAATAAGGAACGACACATAATCCAAATCAGGTTGCTGTACAGTGTAGAACTGGATCATTCTGTGCATGTTTATCCAGGGTAGATGGTAGGAAAAGCTGGAGATCGGGGGTCGAAGGCCCAACACAAGCCTCCTCTGATTTTGTGAGCTGCTGCAGAGGACACTGATTACAACGAGTATCGATACAAAGTGGATGAGACTCTGAGACGTCTTTGCCTTCAAGAGCTTCCCCTTTTTTTTTTTTTTTTTTTAGCAAAAATATCATGCAGTCTTTAGTTCCAAAATCCGCCCCCCCCCCACCCCCCCAAGGGTTCAGTCAGGTGTTCAGTTGTTTCTGGACGAAAAGGGAGATTCAGAGGCTTGAAAAGTTTCTCTCAGAATTATTCTTAAACATTCAAGTCATTCTATTAATACTTTGTACAGGAGAAAGGTCCTTCAGATTTACACACACATGTGTATATATAAATATAATATATAGAAATATGCATATACATATGTATCAACTTGTATATGTGTATACATATTTTCCAACCGTATCAAAGCCAATTTAATGTGCTCTCAAAATATGGCCCATGATTCCTAGTAGGATACACATCAATTCACGTAGTACAACCAGTAGATTAGGTTGAAAAATCCAAAGGTTATGGGGAAAATGACCCGGGACCACTTGTCAATGGTGCTGACATCAGCCAGGTTAGGGATCTTCAGCTTGAGCTTGGAGGAGCGTCGTCGTAGGCGACAGTTGGCCCGGGTGCGCATGGCGCCGCGGTCCAAGGAGTGGTGGCTAAAGCCGTCCCTAGGGGCCATGGGCTTCCTGAACTGCACCCCTGAACTGTCAAAGGACATGACTGAGTTCCGCGAGTCGCTGACACTGCTTCCGACGTCGGAGGGCATCACCTCGTTGTTCATCTCCAGCGTGGTGAGCAGGATGTTCCCGTACGCATCCACCTATCAGGAGGAGCGGTGGAGACAGGGTGTCAGAGACGGAGGTATCGTGATGTCACTTCCCCCCCTCCCCTTCCTGTCTGCTTAAGCACTGTGACTCCCCTGCCTGGCATTCCTACATTACTGCTCTTATAATTTAAGCTAAAGCAAATGTAATGATGATATGGAATGTCATTTTCTTCATGCCTCTTTTTAAAAAGATTTCTTAATTATTCACTTTCCACCATTTCGGTCTTAAAGACTATTACATTTCTTTCTCAATGTTGAGTCAGTTGACACAAATTAATTACATCGCTCTATCAATCTCACTATCAGACCTCAATTAAACTGCTGCGACACAGCACAAACTGTATTATTTCTAAATGCATGTACCCCAACTTTTCTTTGTTCCTCGAGATACAGATTTCTCCGCTGTGTATATGACCTGAGGGTGTTGGTTTGAAACGGCACGGATATGGAGTCCTTGCAATGTGAAAAAAAGTGAAGAGAATATTAATACGCCTATAAAACACTGACAATCAAGCACATTTTCTAAAAATACAGAATACATAAAACATAAGGTTAACAAGAACAATTTAGCATAAGCATGGCAGGTCATATTTCCGACACAGACAAAGAACTTCACTCAGTCTAACTGTTTTAGAGCCTAAACTCATTGATTCCCCGAGCAAATATTTCTCTACAACCCTCCCACCACCCTGCCATTTTCAATGGAAGCTAACAAAAGGTTATAAAATGCAACTCCTGTGTCAAGGTTAGACTGAATTAAGCCCACAGCATAAACATAGACAACACCCTGATTGGAGAATGAAAATGTGTCACACAACTCCGGAGCTTGATGAGCTGGTACCTCCATGAAGAAACACTACGCTCGTTACTAAGTCAGGGCTTGAAGAAGAGCAATGGAGGATGGTTACCGAATGTGTATCTAGTGGAAAGGTGGCATCAGTATTAGTATAGATTCGTCTTGGGAGATAAAAACTAGTCTATGTAAAGAAACAAAAAAACAAAACAAAAGACTAACAAAAGCGTTGGTTATTTGACAGTTTGGCTGTGACCGGCACGAGGAGAGGGAGCAGAGAGGGTGAGAGGAGAGAACGAGAGGGAGGAGAGAGGAGAGAGGAGGGAGGAAAGGAGAGAGGAGAGAGGAGAGAGGAGGGAGGAGAGAGGAGAGAGGAGGGAGGAGACACGGGGATGCAAACCTGTTCCCTCAGGCGCTTTTCTTCGTATCTCGGACGCTCGTTGTTGGCTTTGTTCATCCTGTCGTTGATCTTCTTCTGCTGCTGGGGGCCTCTTCCAAAGAACACGTAATTAACGAAGGCATATTCCAGCAACGCCAGGAACACAAACACAAAACAGCCCATGAGGTAGACATCGATGGCTTTCACATATGGGATCTTTGGGAGGGTCTCCCTAAGGTGGGTGTTAATTGTTGTCATGGTGAGCACCGTGGTAACACCTGAAAAAGGCAGAGACAGACAACAGAAACAGAGAACGACCATTAAATCAACAGAAGACACATTTGATATTTGATCTGATTGGCACGTTTCATTTACGTTCATGCACCTATTTATACATGTGCCAGAGATTGACAGAGACTTGAATCTCACAAGCCAGATTGATATTGTTTAAGATCTATGAAAATGAATTTAGATAATTGTGTTTATTTATTTTTTTACCATCTTTATGACATCAGTAACTCAACCGATATGTCAATATGTTCTTGAACCATCAAAGACACCTTCAATTAGGTCCACATTTGACGAGAATAAAAAACGACAACTAAAAAAGGCATCAAATCAATGACTAATTATAGGAAAACCATGTGATTAATGCCATTCCATGATCCCCCTACTTTGACAGCTCTAATCATTCGCGACGGCACAAGTTCTCCTCAATCGGTGTGGGACCACCGTTCGTGATTGTGCTGCGGCCAGCAGTTTTAACAACGCCGTACAACAGCAACGCAAGTCACCGCAATGACACGGCAACCTTGTGTGAGGAGCAGGAGCCGGCTCCGCCCCGCAGCGTACGGCGCGGGAACGCCACAAAAGGCGACGGCGGCGGCGGTGTCTCACCCAGGGCAACTCGTGCCGCGGACGCGTCGTAGTTGATCCAGAAGGACACCCAGGAAAGGATGGTGATCAGAATGGACGGCATGTAGGTCTGCAGGATGAAGTAGCCAATGTTCCTCTTTATCCTGAAACTCAGCGATAGCCTGGGGTAGGACCCTTTTACACAACGAGAAAGGATGGAGGGCAGAGAGAGACAGAGAGACAGAGAGAGAGAGAGACAGAGAGAGGCAGAGAGAGAAAGAGAGAGAGAGAGAGAGAGAGAGAGAGAGAGAGAGAGAGAGAGAGAGAGAGAGAGAGAGAGAGAGAGAGAGAGAGAGAGAGAGAGAGAGAGAGAGAGAGAGAGAGAGAGAGAAGAAGAAAGCCATCAGTGAAAACAAGACAAAACGAGGAAAGGGAGAAAAACAAAAAAAAGAGCAGAGAAAAGAATCTGGCACAAGTTATGAGTTCCAAAGTCTGCACTTTGACAATGCGCAGGGTAGTCATTTCTTCATTTGTTCAGACGGAGCACTTAATTTCCCCAAAGCAATGGATTCCTTTCCAGGGACAAGTTCGATTCCAATTAAACATGGCAGAAAGTCGCAAACACGGCAGATTTTCTGCAACCCCCCTCATCTCTGCAGGCCTCGCCAGCATCCCTTGGAGGATTGTCACAAAGAGCTGCTGTGTTTTTCTCTGTTTAGCACTTTCTCTGTCTTCTAAACATCACCTAAAGGGGATTTAAAAGGTGCGTACGGGAGACCACATTATCACTACATTAAGTCTGGGTGGAAAAGATGGTGGGAGATGTCCTGGCAGGTGAAACCATGGCTACCTCTACTGTGGGTAGAGCTCAGTGGTTAGAGCATAGGATGCACGTCAAATAGTCCCAGGTTCAACAATCCCCTGGACTGTAAGTAGCTTTGATAAAGTAATGGATGACAGAATCTGTTTGGCTAATCAATAATATAATTACTGTTATTATCTCACACAGATAGCTACTCTTAATGGGTTGAAGTTTGGACATGGTGTTAATTGATTACTCAAACTGCAGCACCAATAAGCTGTAAATGAGAAGGAGGAACCTGGATATGACCTATCCATAACCCTTTATTTGAAACTGCAAGGCACAATTACATTCAACTTCTCACCAATGCAATTAAACACCTTGATAATGCTGAATATCTACATCTTATGATTCTATGGAATATTACAGTCTGAAAAACAGCCTTCCAAAACAAGTTATGAAGCGGAAGCAAATAGCTTTCCAAACATGTAGGTTTAGTTCAAAAGGTTGAGATTGAGTTCGGACATGCCACGAAGATAATAGATTTCCATTCAATCAACCAAGCTCTGTAACACAACATCGCACAACACAGAGATTTTGACGCAAAATTTCAGTTGGTTTTCAACTCAGCTCAGACCCGGGTGCTTGTTGCCGTTCTTACCTGTGGTGAACCTCACCTCCCTGGACACCAAGCGCAGCTCCACGATGGAGAACTGAGGGAGCTCCAGCTTGTCCACTCCGGTCACGGCCGTGTCCCCTCCTTGCCAGAAGAACACGATGTCATCTGTTGTGTACCCATCTGTTTGAGGGAAGGAGGTTGGGAAAGATGGAGGGAGGGATGAATGGAAGAAAGGAAGGGGGGGATGGAAGGAAGGATGGAGGAAAGATGGGGGGGGGGGGGGGTGGAGGATGGGACGGAGAGAGGGAGGGGTGGAGAGATGATTAAGAGTAAGGTTCAGTCCTGGTCACATTAAAACAATGAAGGACACTGTCAGGACACTGTCAGGACACTCTGTCAGGACACTCTGTCAGGACACTCTGTCAGGACACTCTGTCAAGCCGCTGCTGTTTGTCTCCTTCTGCTGTCAGGTTGCTGTGTTTCAGACTTCGCTGCAAAAGTCCACACTCGACACTCATGAGACATGGATGTCAAAGTGTGACCTCTAAGGCAGATTTACATTGTGCGGTTCAAGCGATAGGCTACCTCACACACTCTCACCCTGCAGTGGATCCACAGGATTCATGCCTGTACTGTATTTCACATTTAACTGCCTCTTTGCTGCTGCCCCTGTCCCAGCCAGGAGCTTGTCAAGAGCCATACTCTACACAGAATTCATCCCATTTTAATCTCTCCCTGAAGCGGGAGGTGATGGAACTATGTGCATTACCCCGTTGCCTAGCCCTTAATCTATGATACTGCGGGGCACTGAGAAACCTTCTCGCCAACACATTCTGCCTCACTGGAATCAGTCATTCAGAAATGTTTCATATCCTCGATATTATTGCCAAAACAGCCAAATATTTATACTTCCACAAATATAAAAAACAACTCATATTGGTGAAAATGTCTGTTCTATTGAACGCAAACCCTGGTAGTATTTAGTGACCAGCGATCATGTTTATTGGCTAGTAGTAGCAGAAGCAAATGTTGGACGTCAAAGACCAATCAGGGACATGCTGCCGTGGTTTCTATTTACCTTAGCATGTGTCTACTTGGCAAGACCCTCCTGCTCCAGATGGTGGTGAAGGTGTGAGGAGAGATATAGCCATGTTTTTCATTAGCGTCACTGTGACAGGCACGGCTCCTTGGCTAGAGCCGAGATTTAAATACATTGGGCCACATCGAAGTGTTTTAAATTTCAGCAGCACATGTTGATGGAGTCATTGGCCTTTGAGTTAACACATCTATAACGGATGACACACCCTGTCTTGGATGCCAATAACGCTGCCAAACAGCTGCCGTAAGAAATCCATATGATTATAGCTGCAAACATTTGCTGCATCAAAACCACCAAGTAGTCAGGTGACTTTTTGACAAAACTGCTGCAGTTCTGGCCCTCACACCTCGATTTAGGGAGTTCACACTGTCTGCCTGAAGGAAGTTATGTTGGATAACTGGAGACTAGCGTTGAATGAAAACTACACAACTAAGTGCATGAATTCTTAGGTTATTCTTATGTATATTTCATGGTGAAAACAGTGCCGATTTAAGTAGTAAAGGTTTTTTGACTGGAAAATGGATTCTGTTTAAAATGAAGTAGATAGATGTGTGTAAAATGTTTTAATTTTCTTTCAATCCCAGCTGGTATCTAGCTGTGTCTCAGAAAGGCTGACCAATGGGAACGGCAGGATGACATTCATGCAGTGAGGCTTGAAGAGCCCCAGAGCTGTGTTGACGGTGTGTGTGTGTGTGTGTGTGGGGGGGGTTACAGGATCCTTAGTCTACAGAGGAGAGGGCTGGAAGGTGTGAGCCGGTGCACAGGGTCCACCTACAGCTTTCGATTTCCAGGGTGCAGTTCTGCTCGTCGAGGGGGTACCTCCGCAGGTCCATCATGCAAGCTGCCGTGGTGGTTATTCTGAAACACAAGACAGGAAGCAGAGACACAGAGGGGCCCAGGGAGGAGGACCGTCGTTACCTTGGTAACCTGCACAAAAAAAATCACGGCGCAGCCTGCGAGATGTGCGTGTTTAAATGAGTAATGTACGGCAACTGTCTCGTGCTAACAGGAGGAGGAGGGGGGGAGGAGGGGGGGAGGGGGGGGGGGATTGGGTAGACACCCCCACCTCCAAAAAAGAAAGCGAATGCAGTGGCTGTCAGACTGGTGCTGAGCGCCAGCCGTCTGACACGCGTCTGCAGCTGAAGAGGACGTGAGAAGGTGCTTTTCTTCTCTCCGCACCATCTGTCTTTCTGTTTAAGACGTTCCCTTAATAGCTGTGGTCACCTCTTAATACATTTTTAATGAATGAAACACTATTAATTTACGTTGGTGAGGATGTGTTCCGACTAAGGCAAGTAGACTCAAAATACAGACAGAGGTCTGCATACAAAATTCATGTTACACAGAGGGTACTACTCTGGAGAAGAGGATCCCTCTCTGAATTGCTCCTCCCGAGGTTTCTACCATTTTTTCTCCTGTTGGGAGTTTTTCTGGGAGTTTTTCCTTGTCTTCCTTAAGGGTTTAGGTTGGTTGAGGGGCAGTTCTATGGGTGTATGTGAAGCCCTCTGTGACATGATTGCGTGTAAAAAGGGCTATACACATACGTTTGATTTGATACTTAGTGTTAGTGCTCAGACAGGTACAGACACCTTGTCAACGAGGCACCGTGACAATTCGTGGTTGAACTGCAAACTGCAAAAAGCTGATTTTCAACATCTGTACCTCATTCAACTCCCCCCAAACCAATAACAACACAGATACAATGAACAACCTCTACCCTGTAGGTAACATTAGATGTAGAAAACATATTTGCACTTGTAATACGCATGCAAGTCTGAAAGCGGGACTTTCCGTTGTGTAGATTTGTGTTACCGCCAGGTGTGTTGATAAGGGGTGTATGCATGTTTTATATTCAATTTCTATACATCCAGTGGCCCAGCAAACCAGTCCTGTTTACAGATTAGTTTAGTGGGAGTCTTTGGCACTAACTGAGATATTTACTAGTGCAGCACATTTTAGTAATTAGATTTGTGCTGTTAAATCATAGCAGCTTTCGATGCTTTCGGTCCACTTGTGCAAATGAAATAGGGAGCTCATTGGTTTGGCTGAATGGGAAAAGTAATTGAGTTTCAACTCATCACCTCTGCATGTCAAAGGAACCGCCACGTTCACAGGGAGAGTTTGATAGATACACGGTTTGTGTTTGTACAGTATGTGTTATGGGGGGGGGGGGGAGACGGGAGGGTTGGGAGTAAGTTTACTTTTTACAGAAACTCATTTCACTTTCAGGTTTTATGACTCAAGATGGACAGGTCCACGCCACACCTCTCATAATCAGTAATAACCAAGCACCTGTACTAGTACATATAATTACTTTAACCAACTTGTCTGTCGAAACAATGCTTGACTCCCTTTCAACCATTCACATAACCCTGCAGATTCCTCTGTAAATTGTTTGTCCAAGAAAAGGATTCAACCAAGCCTAGGCCAAGGCCCAAACCACAAAGGAATCACCCAGTCCTTTGTGATTTTTGATCTTAAACTAACTAAACGGCATAAAAAAAAAAGAAAAAAGAAAATGTTCCCACCGAGGACGTTCCCCATCTCTCACATCGTTACAGTCCAGGTTTCCGGTAGAGCCTCAGGCTCCGCCCTCTGAGGGAGGACCCAGAGCTTGGGCCCCGCCCTCTGAGGGAGGACCCAGAGCCTGGGCCCCGCCAGGCAGCAGGGAAGCTCTCTGAAACGGCCCCAGGGTGCCTGCTTTCCCCCAGCAGGATACTGCTCTGCATGCCTCCCTCTAGGCCTCTTCGTACTCGCTGGCTGTCTAGTCTGTTTCATTGATGAAACTGGGACATTGAGGTGCTAAGGGGATTAACTCCTTTCTGCAGTTTTTTTTTTTTTTTTGTTCCTTTCTGGGGCATTAAACTGTGGCTGGAAAAATGCACCGAGCCATCCTGGAGAGAAGGGAAAACGTCTGTGTGGCGTTTTGTGCCGTTTAGATTCCAGCAACGCCGCTGCTACACACAAGCGTATGGTTCAAAATGTTCCGCTTCTAAAAATGAAAATAATAAACAAAATGATAGTAATGATGACAGTGAGAGAGGGTAAAAGTTTGGGATTCTTGACAAATTATGAAGCAGAAGCTAAACCCTGCTACCGTGGGCAATTGTGTTTGAAACAAAAGCCTTGTGGTATGCCACCTTTACTGGTTAACATTAACATAACATTTACAGCTACATTTAGACTAAGCTTTGAAACATTTGAGAATGGGATGTGCCCTTTGGAACCAACCAACGGCACTGTCCTGACCACAGAAGCGTTACGTAACTGAACAGCCTGTTTGTCTCTCCCTGCCTTGTATCGTTACGTTTCACAAACAATATAAACAACGCTTGTTGTGGTCTGCTCCAGAGTTTTTTTTTTTTCCTGAGGAGGAGTCAGGGGAGTGTCAGGGGTCGGGGTTCAGGGGTCAGGGGGTATTGTGACAGTGGGGTTCAGGGGGTATTGTGACAGTGGGGGTCAGGGGGTATTGTGACAGTGGGGGTCAGGGGGCATTGTGACAGCGTAGCAAAGTGTTTACCTCAGTCCGTACAGAACGGTGCCGTCCGGGTGCAGACGGATCATCCTGTTCTTGACCGTCACGCCGTGCAGAAAGGACTTCTTGTCGTTCAGGAAGTAGGTGTCTGGGAGCCACAGCTGGTCGGCCACGCGGTTGTCCAGAGTCAGGTTGAGGTCCAGCTCAGCGTAGGCCAATCTCTTATCTCGCCAACTTTGCTGGAAATACATTGTGATGGTGTAGTCCTGGAATAGAGAGGAGGGGGAAGGGGGGGGGGTGGAGTTATTATCAGATCAAAGGGAAGCTCAGTGGTTAGAGCATTTGACTGCACATCAAGAGGTCCAAGGTTGAAATACCCCCTCTGGACGTGGCTTTGGATGAAAATGTCTGCGTAGTGAAGTGTGTGTGTGTGGACATAAAATGTAACCAAGATACAACTGTTTGCCCTTCTCCATGTCCTAAGAATAAACAATTAGAGGGATAATCTCTCTCATATTGTACTTTAAGGACATTGTTTTTTCAAAACATAGTGTTCTTGTAGAATACGCTTGATATACGCTAGATATTCCAGGATTTCACTGTCAAATATTGAAGATGCAAGTGAACCAAAATATACATCACAATTCAGAATGGGAGCTAATCTGAGTGGTTATTCAACTGGACATAAAGTGACCTACATTTGAAGTCGTGCTCTATGAAAAGAGTATTTCATGTTTTCCACGAAAACATGTTTTGCAGCGAAACATGCTACATAAAATGTTATGAAAAGCAAGATGTCAGTGTCCCTTTACATGTTGCTTACACCAGAACACTTGTGTTCATCAGACAAATAATGACGGTACCATAGATGTGTGATCTATGGTACCGGACTGCTATTTTGCTTCCAACTATTACGTCTAACAAGACATGCATGCAAGCAGGACCTTATTTAACCATAAACAAATGCAACATCATCCCTGCTGAATTTTATTTTAATATATTTTTTTTTTTGGGGGGGGGGGGGGGGTTCTGTCTTGGTACACGGAACTTTAGAACCCTTCTTCAGTCTATTCTCCTCTCTAACTGTCCAGGGAACAAAAGAACATAAAAAGAGATTGAACCTGCAGTTTCCTTGCAAACAACAGACTTCAAAGAATCACTTTCAATAACGTCAAGAAATATTACTCAAAGTGGCTTCCTGGCTCGCTCATGAAGACGAAGAAAACTGCTTCACACATGAGTGACTAACTCCAACAAATTAAAAATAAATTCTGCCTCAGAACCAGATGAAAATCCTCTTGTGACTTCGGCGTCGCAAAAACACTCAAAAACCAAAAAGCACATATTTTACTTCTAGGGGTATGAACTGTGGTAGTGACCGTGCCGCATTGAATATGTTTGAGAATAAAATGCAGTCGCAGGGAGTCAGAATGATGTCATGGCTCAGACCCCAGCCATATTGTCTTCTTGACTCAGTCGACTGGGCTCGATACAGCAGAGCTTTGACTAGCACAAGTTAGTAAATCAAGCTAAACATGTTGTTCCAATATGTCTGTCGTCATTTTAGATCTAAACCTGCATATATCTGCTAAGTAAAGGGGCAATTGAAACTTGAAATGTAAAAAAAATGCAGTTTGTGTTATTTAGTGACTTAGTGAACAAAACCAGGGACAGTTATTGACAAAATAGCTCAATAACAAGATGACAGCACGTGGCAAATGTATGCACTGTGTCAAAGCAAAGTGTTCAAGTCTTGTTCCAAAGGATGGACACGTCTGTTATTGAAACACTTTGGGACGAAGCTCGTCTAATGTCGATAAATATCTTTCCAAAACATATTAAAAACCAATGATCCTAAAGGGCTGAGTGAGAATGGATGCTTCACTGCAGCAAGGAAAATGTCACACTCACCATGTTTACTTCCGAGATGGAGTCGATGCTAGCGATGTTGATGCTCATTCCTACAATGACCGGAGGACCTGAGGGAAGATAAGAAGAAGAAGTCAGGCTACCAAACAACAAAAATTTTCTGCAACATGAGGTAGATTTCTGCAACATGAGGTAGATTTTAGACAATGTTTACAAGATTTTTTTTATAATGTTGCTAATCACCAAATTACATTCAACCAAATTCCCCTGGCTTCGATCATGACGACACAACGTCCGCCCTTCTAGAACTTTCTGCGTGCAAAAGTTTGGCTTCATCAGACTGCAGGTGTTTCACCTTCAACACATCTGGTGATAACTCACAGTGCCAAATCCAGAGCTCAAAGCAAGGACACACCTCCCAGTTGCCCCCCGAAAAGTGAACTTCTTGATTTGTAACAATCCCAGAAAGGGGGCTGTGTCACCCCCACCAGGGACGAATTAGTCATTTCCCAGTAAGCAGGCTACTGGATCATGACGATCAAATGAAGGAGAAAGCGTCTGACCACCAAATGATGACCCAATGCAAACTAAACAAGCTGAGAGGAATGTTCAACCTTTTGTTGTGGGACTTCTCCATGGCTTGCTGCTATTTATAGATGTGCCAGGGCTGGAATCCTATCAATCTTTGTGTTTCATGTGAGCTGGTGTGTCTGGTTCACAGCAACACCCTTCAGTAACCCAATGCAGCATTGGTAGGTCCTACGTTTGGTTTGTGATGTTCTCCATAACTATGCACAACTAAAAAGGGGGAAAATAATGTAGGGAATCTACATCCAAGACAGCTAACCAATAAAATGACGGATGCTGCAAAAAATAAAAAATAAATATTTTTTTATGAACTTGAAGCCAAACAGGAGGTGCAGCACCAATAGAAAATCTGTTCTGTTTTCTTCAATATTTTGACTATCAGGTTGTCTTGGTAGCTCTTCCATCATCGCCCCTAACCAATCACATCCTTGAAGGTTTCCTGCAACAGGGTGTCTCTTCCTGCTTTATCAGGTGTGTTGCATTGTGGGAGTTAGAGATTTGTACGTGTGATGTGAAACAGTGTCTGGAAGCTCTTTAGAAAGGCTGGCTTGCCACCATCCGCAATGTTTTCTTAGATACATTAATATTTCATAGGTCGTACTCCCCCCTTCCCTGTGAAACACAACAAAAACAAACTAAACATAGCAGGGATTTTTGTTAAGTACAATGATGTCTGGCGTTGAAAACAAGATCAGTGAAATCACGCCAGGCTATGGGGGTGTCATTACTCCTCCTGAGAGGAAATGTAAAACCAACAAAGACAGAAGTAAACCACGCAAGTGAAAATCAAGAAGAATTTCAATGGATATGGTGCTTCTTGGTGTGCTACAAAATTTCGACCAGTACATTTTTCCGGCCAGTCTCAAACCCTTTATTATTGTCTTTTTTTCTCCCTCTTTCTTTACTTCACAGAATCCAGGGATGAGTTCTGAACAGGCTTCTTCTGGACAAATCTGACAATTACCATGTTTCTCCAAATACTGGCACTGAAATATTAACCAGCACTTGACTAAGAGTGCACATCTCCTCTCTATTTTCTGTCGTCCCATTTTCTTCCCCCCTCGTCCTTCTGCAGCTACCGTGTTGACACGGCAACCTACCTCTCTCTTAAATGCCCTGTAGCTTTGTCATATTCCCTGACCCATCTCTTCAGAGAGAAAAAAAAAAAGAAAAAAAAGTGGGTCCATTTTCCATTGCGCTTTGTGAAGGCAACCAGTAACAATTTTCCCCTGAGACGTCAAAGTACATTTGTAGGGGCTGGTTGTAAACAGAAAGCATCCAGATCTCTCTCACTCACTCAAACTCTTACTGCATATTTTTACCTTCATTGAAACAGAGCGAGAGAGATCTACTTTGCCATCATTTCTTTCTCAAAATAAAAGCACTTACCTGCAGCTTCAATTCTCAGGCTGAAATGATTCACTGCTTCGCCAACAGCAGCTCTCTCACATCTCAGTTTTTTTTTTTATCATCATCAATTTTTATGTTCATACGTATAAACATGACCGTTTCCATATTTGAAAAGTACAAAACTACTTGATCAGCATTGTGTCTTTTACCGTGTATGTGTACAATGAATTAAAGTATGTGTGTACGTGCATGTGCTATGTGTGTATGTACGTGCACTACGTGTGTATGTGCTTGCACTATGTGTGTGTATGTGCCTGTATGTGCATGCGCTATGTGTGTACGTGTGTGTGTGTGAGAGGGAGGGAGAGATAGGGGAGGAGGGGTGAAGACCAGAGCCAAGCCACATCTACTATTTGCAATTATCACATCAGAGTGTGTCAGCACTTTCCAGTGCTTTTCCAATAAGCTGCATCTAAGCCACTACCTGTTGTGACCTGCGACTGTGTTCGCACATGGAGCACTGACCTCCCAGAGTACGGACCGCGTCCGGCGCTGACTGATAACTCGCCTGAGTATTGACAAGGCCCGTCTTCAAGGAGTGCAGAGTTTTTTTTTTTTTTTTAACACTCTTTAATAAAGTGCAGGCTCGAGTCCAACACTGCGCCTGCTATTCAATCACCTCGGCTCACGTAAAAAGATTTCCTGATCTTTGATAGCCTGCCAGTCGGTTCTTGTCTCTCATCCTAGCACGCTGCCCCCTGCCAAGGGGACTGCTCCCCACAGGAAGGAAAATACGCTCTCCCACTTTCAGTTCAATCTCAACACAGTGAGAAGTGATCGTCTTTATCCCGCAGTCTATACTTGTGTATCCCACAGTCGCTGCTTGCAACTATCTAGTAGACGAATTTTCAAGAGAACTCTGAACAACGCCGTACAATATCCAAGCCCTTAACCGTCCACGCATAGCGCAGGACTGTGTCTGGATCCTTTGGAGATTCATATCAAAACACAGACTGACAAAAGAGGACTGACACTGCACAAAATCACTGTGTTTGGATCGGATAGGCCACACCACACTCTACACCACACTTCACCACACTGCGCAACACTGCCACACCCACTCAGACACACAACCGCACACTCCACCCCACCACACGCCAAGCCTTCTTTCCACTCGCAGCTCTGCTTGTCCTTCTGCTCTCTCCGTAGTTTGGGTTTTTCGGCTTTTGCTGAGCGTGAGCTGTTTCCTGGAGCCAGCCTGTTTTTTTACCCTCACCAGCCAGATGGTCTCATTGTTTGTGTACGTATCTAAATGACAAATGTAAAGCAGGTGGGTCTTTTGAGGTGCTGACTCTGTTCATGCTGGTGGGCCCAGGTCACTGGAGTGCTGACGACAGCTTGGGGGGGGGGTATTTTTTATTCATATGCCAACATGTAAGAAGAGGCTATCATGAAAACCCTTTTTTAAAACAATTAAGCCACAGACCAACGTTTGATACAATGGGGCGTGTGTGTGTGTGTGGGGGGGGGGGGGGGCATCACCTCATTCTGTCCTGTTCTGTCTGGTGAGAGATCCAGTGTTCTAACTGGGCTAGAGAGGGGTATGGATTGAGTTCAGTTGTTCAGTTGTTGACGATCGGATTAGGCAAACTTACGTTTTGTCTGTACAAAGCAGCAAGAGCATTTCGGCAGTAAGTACCAGGAATACCAATCTCCCCGTACTTATACCGCACACAAAACCAAAGTCAAAACGGACCACAGAAATGCCTTTGTTCTAGCGACCGGATCCGCCCTCTCTCCTCCCGGCAGACCCTCCTCCACGACACGCTCCCGTTAGAACCAGTCTGAAGCTTCATAACCTGTGTGAAGGGTCCGATCGGCCCGCACAGCTCAAACAGCACCGCTACCCTAGTCGCAGCGATGCAGAGACAAGGAGAGACGTTTGATTCATTTTCTGAAGCACCCATCAACTCCTATCATCATTTCTTTTATTGTTCTAGGTGCATGCGCTCGCTAGACAGAGGTTTCCTACCTGAGAGCTGCACTCATCAGCATATGGATTATTGTAGAGGAAGGGGGGGGGGGTTGTCTGTATGGTGATGTGAAAGTTACTCCTCCTTGGTTTACTCTGATTATGCTACATAGGATTATTTGCATTGTTGTGAGGTTTGTTTTTGTCATGTTATTTCATGGATGCTGTCAAATTGCAAATGGCCCAGTGAAAACAAAATTGCTGGATAACGCCACTGCAAAGGAAACACCACTCTGCCTCAGATATAGAAGAAAAAAAAAATCTAATAATGGAGTCATTGCTTAGCAACAGAGGGTTCCATAGCAACTGTACAGCATTCTCATTCTAACATTACAAGGGAAGCACAGAGATTACATGCACAGTGTTGAATCTGCACTCGCTTTTGTATTCAATGGCCACGGTTATCATGAAAGTCCTTTCGAAAGACAATAAACCAGCAGACCAATATGCAGTTATGTTGCTTTCTTGGAATAAAATTAAACTGTCGAACTGGATGTAAAATACTGTAGGGTTAGTCTTTGCTACAAAATCCTATGGGTTTCTACTAGACGATATCTGATTGTTGGATTTTAACTAAATGTGAAGAAAACTATTAAAGGTGTACACACCCAGCCTACCCTAGGCCACACCCCCACCCACACCATTTCTACCATAAGCCACACCCACCCTGTCATAGACCAGTCTCCCAGTCTACAGAAATTCAGGCAAAGCTTTATTGCAAAATATCTGTTGGAATCATCATTATATTTGGTCTTGGGATACGGAAGGTCTATGCTAGTAAGGCAACACCCCTCAACTCCCTCTAGGGGGCGCTTGAACAGGGGAAACCCTGTTCTACACCATCAACCTGAGCTGCCAGGGGCATCATCGCTGTATTTGTTGACATGGGAAGTAGCAGTTTATTACAAACCTCTGCCTCATTAAGTCACCTGGAACCTCAATTATCAGTATCAAAGCAGAGAATCAATTAGTCAGCGTTAAAGTTTCAGCATCCTCTTCTTGGAAAATCGTCCTTATTTGTGTTGTTATTAACCGAAAATTGTCAACAAGGAATTGGAAACAACGAACGGCCACAACATCACCTTTTCATTAACGATGAGGCATGCTATCGGCCAATCCTAAACCTCGGTAATCACTCACTGTTAACTCGGCGTGCAGTACACACGAGATGCCCTTATACGTTTTCGACGATTAAGATAACAATCTGCAATAAAGCAATAAACACTGTACTGTATTAGCATGAGGGCGCCGTCGTGATCCATCACCCGGCGTGGGCTGGGCAGATCTATAACCAAGGTAACCAGGACTGATGACACACCCTGAGGCTGCTGAGGCAGGGGAGAGGGGTGAAGGGAGGCCCAGCGCTGTCAGACGTGGAGGGCTAGGGAGAAGGGAGATGGGGGAAGAAAGATGGAGCCAAAGGGATTCAATTAAGGGGGAAAACAGTTGGAACGGTTTGGGAAAGAAACCCGGGTGAAACGATGCTCTCAGAGAAAACCTGTGACTCCAGTAACCCCAGAGTTCAATAATGAGATGGGCTTTTAAGCATGCTTCCCGGCACTGCAGACCGAGGCATCAATCTCTGGATGCGGTAAATGACATTTCTTTTCTTGTTTATCTGAAACAATTGGAGAGCCGCGTCCCGTCCTTGGCCGGTCCCTGTTGCCCCTTCCCCCCCTCCTCCACCCCCCCCTCCTCCGCCCCTCCCTCCTCCCCCCCTCCTCCACCCCTCCCTCTTCCCCCCTCCTCTACCCCTCCCTCCTCCGCCCTCCTCCACCCCCCCCTCCCTCCACCCCCTCCCCCCCCTCCTCCACCCTCCCACCCTCCTCCACCCCCCCTCCCTCCTCCCCCCTCCTCCCCCCTCCTCCCCCCCCCCCTCCTCCTCCCCCCCTCCCCCCCCCTCCTCCCCCCTTCTCCCCCCTTCTCCCCCCTCCCTCTCAAGGACGCACCTCCCATCCATCACAGGGGGGTGTAAAAAGGGCGGTGCTGGGGGCACGAGGAGGAGAGTGGGAAACTGAAAAAGCGCCCCTCACGCAGTATGGCTGGGCGGAGTGTCTGGGGACCTTTGCAGAACGGCAGCATCCAGTTCACAGTCGTTTTCATCTCTCTTTCCATCTCTCTTTCCATCTCTCTTTCCATCTCTCTTTCCATCTCTCTTTCCATTTCTCTTTCCATCTCTCTTTCCATTTCGCTTTCCATCTCTCTTTCCACCCCACCTCCTCCTTTCTCCTTCAGTTCAAAGTTGCTGAAAACAACACTTTGAATTTGAAGATGAAGTACCTCCCATCTCTCCTCACCCCATACCCCTCCTCCCCCCTTCCAATCCCACCCTGCTCCCCCCTCAAACGGATACACACCTCATTTGACTCGGAGCAGAAAATGTACGAATCGAGGGGATGGGGGGGTTCTGAGTGCTCCTGCCTTAAGCAGTTTTGTCCACGCTGCCTGTGCAATAAATCACTTGCTGTTCTCTCTTCATCAGGATAGATATCATTCCTGCACGCCCCAACATCAATTCTACTGTTCTGGCAACACACTGACGTTTTCTGCTGAATAGGCATTGCTTTTACTCTGACTTACAGAGGGGCTCTCTGAGCCACAGTCATACAAAACAGCCCATCATTTCACATGGACGGAGAAAAAGATTACCTCCAATATGATAAGTATGAAATATAAATAAATATCAAAGTGGTGGGTGGCATGAGCTCTTGCTGCTACTCTATGCATGCATGAGGTCACATGCTCATTCCCTGCTCGTCTAAGATACTTGCACTAATGCACGTGTCAATTAAGGGGTCATCTTTGCAAAGGACAAAAGAGCAGTGTGGAAGCGACCGTCAATTAACGACATACCACACACAGTGAGTACGTGTGTAATAAACAGAGGCTGCCTGTCTTTTAACAGCTCCACTGGTCTCATAAAGTCGGGAGATTAAACAAATCCAAAATTGGCAAATGACTCCAAAGGTATTTTATAGAGGAGTGGCTTCCGTTTCGCCCTCTGTGATGTCATAACCGCGCCCCGGCAACAACTGTCCCGGTTTGTCCCAGACGCTTGACTGTCCCCATCAACGTCAACTCAGTGACTCTGCTGTTTCATGGCTCCGTTTAAAAGCCTCCCATTACAAATAAGACCGGGAGGCAGATGGGAGTTTGTTGGGCTCAACGGGGTAGGAAGAACAGTCAAAGCAGGCGCACGGGTGAACAAGAGGGGTGGTGGACAAGGGGCTTGATAGATGAGGGTGAACAAGAGGGGTGGTGGACAAGGGGCTTGATAGATGAGGGTGAACAAGAGGGGTGGTGGACAAGGGGCTTGATAGGGGCTGTGGATGAGGGGCGGTGGTGGATGAGGGGCGGTGGTGGATGAGGGGCGGTGGTGGATGAGGGGCGTGATGGATGAGGGGCGGTGGTGGATGAGGGGGGTGGTGGATGAGGGGCGGTGGTGGATGAGGGGGGTGGTGGATGAGGGGGGTGGTGGATGAGGGGCGGTGGTGGATGAGGGGGGTGGTGGATGAGGGGGGTGGTGGATGAGGGGCGGTGGTGGATGAGGGGCGGTGGTGGATGAGGGGCGTGATGGATGAGGGGCGGTGGTGGATGAGGGGCAGTGGTGGATGAGGGGGGTGGTGGATGAGGGGGGTGGTGGATGAGGGGCGGTGGTGGATGAGGGGCGGTGGTGGATGAGGGGCGTGATGGATGAGGGGCGGTGGTGGATGAGGGGCGGTGGTGGATGAGGGGGGTGGTGGATGAGGGGCGGTGGTGGATGAGGGGGGGTGGTGGATGAGGGGGGTGGTGGATGAGGGGCGGTGGTGGATGAGGGGCGTGATGGATGAGGGGCGGTGGTGGATGAGGGGCGGTGCTGGATGAGAGGGGTGCTGGATGAGGGGCGGTGGTGGATGAGGGGCGGTGGTGGATGAGGGGCGGTGGTGGATGAGGGGCGTTGCTGGATGAGAAGCGTGATGGATGCGAGGGGTGATGGATGCGAGGGGTGATGGATCGGAGTGGATGAGAGGCGCTGGTGGCTGTGTTGTCTGAGGGATGAACTGGCATCGCGCCACAGCTGCGTCGGAGTATGTGACAGCCAGAGATCAGGTGGTCACAGTCACAGCTGAATATTACCCCCACACACACACAAACACACACACCCCTCACCTCGGCAGCCTCTGTCAGAGCCCCACACCGTACCGGATCCTTGCACTGTGGAACGTCCCCGCGCCCTCAGCCGGAACCAATATCAGTACTCTCCAGCAGCTTTACAGTGCAGCTCTGTAGTGTGACCAGCCCCCAGGCCTGGCTTAGGGGAGGCATCTCACACAGTTCCAGCCACAGAGGAGAGAGGCTTGTGAATTAGCCTCCGTGGAGGGGGGAGGGAAGGCGGGGGGGGGGGGGGGGGGGGAACATGACACCCAGTATATTACAGTACAGCACAGCAGGGACACCTGCACAGGGAGAGCAGAGACCAGGAGACAATGGTTGCAAGGGTAGAAACTGGCATGGAGATGCCTCGACAAACAAGACTGTTATACTAGGGCTCGGGCTGATTCAACATGGTCCTCTAGGGTGAAATGATGTTGGGCCAGAAACTAGTATGTTTAGACAGTGTTCTGTTCTGTTGTGTTTTTTTTGCAATAAACCAGTCCCTCACACCATGCATACAGCTATGTATGGATGGTTATCAGACATGTCATCGTTTTATTTTGCATAAACCGATTTCCAAGACTGAGCAAAAGGTGTCCTACAGACACCTGCATCTTTACATGAAAAGATCACAGCCCACTCACACACATCTCAGTGTGTTGGCCAAGTGCTGGATCCAGGGGGCGCGAGGGGCAGGAGGGGCAGGAGGGGTAGGAGGGAAAGGAGAGGCAGGAGAGGCAGGAGGGGCAGGAGAGGCAGGAGGGGCAGGAGAGGCAGGAGGGGCAGGAGGGGCAGGAGAGGCAGGAGGGGCAGGAGAGACAGGAGAGGCAGGAGGGGCAGGATGGGCAGGAGGGGCAGGAGGGGCAGGAGGGACATGAGGGGCGCGAGGGGCAGGAGGGGCAGGAGGGGCAGGAGAGGCAGGAGGGGCAGGAAAGGCAGGAGGGGCAGGAGGGGCAAGAGAGGCAGGAGAGGCAGGAGAGGCAGGAGTGGCAAGAGGGGCAGGAGAGGCAGGAGGGGCAGGAGAGGCAGGAGGGGCAGGAGAGGCAGGAGAGGCAGGAGGGGCAGGAGGGGCAGGAGGGGCAGGAGGGGCAGGAGAGGCAGGAGGGGCAGGAGGGGCAGGAGAGGCAGGAGAGGCAGGAGGGGCAGGAGAGGCAGGAGGGGCAGGAGGGGCACGAGGGGCACGAGGGCACGAGGGGCAGGAGGGGCACGAGGGGCAGGATGGGCACTAGGGCAGTGTTCACAGCACTACTGATATGTCAGCCCCATTTCAAGCTTTGTTAACGACAAGCTGAGACCATAAAACCCATTTCTGTGGTGATGACAGCTAGATTTAAAGTGGGTCCTTCAGGGGTATGTGTGTGTGTTGAGAGTGTGTGTTTGTGTGTGTTTAGAGCGTGTGTGTGTGTGTGTTTAGAGCGTGTGTGTTGGGGGGGGGTGGAGGGGGGGCGGACGGGGGTGACGGCTAAGCTGAGCTCTCTCGTCGCTTGGCACAGCCTCGACTGTGACGATGCTTTTTTTTGTTTTGCGACTCCGAGGCGAGATCATTACAGTGAGTACCCCTCGGTGTGCCCCGAAGCCTCACAGCACACGAGTGACTCATGATCCACGCTCCCGCCCCCAAATCAAGGATGGCGGCAGAGGCAGAGACGGAGGCAGAGGGAGAAGCAGTAGCAGAGGCAGAAACAGAGGCAGAGACGGAGGCAGAGGGAGAGGCAGTAGCAGAAACAGACAAAGAGGCAGTGTCGGAAACAGACAGAGAAAGAAAGAGTAGTAGTGGCAAAAACACAGAGGCAGTAGCAGCATCAGAGGCAGAGGCAAAGAAAGAGGCAGAGGCAGGAGCAGCATCAGAGGCAGAGGCAAAGAAAGAGGCAGAGGCAGGAGCAGGACCAGGATCCAGTCCCGGTCCCCTAGCACAAACCCAGCTTAGATGAACCACCCACACACTGCACAGCAGATCCTGCCAAGCCCTCAACATTAAAGCATAGGGATTATTCATAACCCTAATACATTTATTAGCCAGGAAATCTCCCTGGGGTGATAACGTGTCGGTAAGAGTTCCGAAAAGGTCATGTAACCGGACCGGGCGCGACCTGCAGCGGAATGAGAATGTTCCGGGCCATCTGACGGAAGCAGAATTCCGTAGTGTTCCGTGGCGGGTGCCCCGGTCTGTGTCCCAGGGCCAGGGTCCTAAATCACCCCTCTAACGACTTCCCCCCCGCCCCGGTCCTGCTCACAGCTGCCACGAGCCTGAGATATGTATGCTGTTCCATTAATATATGGCCCCTGCAATGTACATTTCCATATAAATCAACTGTGTATGGCCACACCTTGTTAAAGTTTTTAATTCAATATCGCTATCGTCAGAAGCATATGTCGCCGCGAGAAGGGGTGTTGAGTTTACTGGGATAATTACAGCTGTGTAAACTCATCCATGATCCTGTAAACCCTCTGTTTAGAGCGGAGCGCATGTTTCTCTGCTACTAACGAGGTATTACCTATCCTACAGGGCAACCAACACATGTTGGGGAGCATGTCTGAAGTGATGTTTTAAGACATGTTTCTAAACTGAAAAAAAGATCTGAAAAAGAACTTTATTAATATTAATCATTAATTCTAAAAATGTATTAACTTATTATTATTAAACTGCTCTCAAATTGATGAACACAACCAACAAATGGCTCTGAAACTGGAGCATGTAGTTTGTTGTGACAAAAATATCCCTTTTTCCATCACAGTCATAATACTGAGGAAACTACAATATGGCCAGCTGCTAAAATAGAACCTACAATAACTTCATTAATATTGTGACATAAACCTTACTACAGTCACCACTGATTGATATGACTATCTAGTACTGTAAGTATTAGGACCAGGCTACTCAAATGCTAACATATTATTGGTTAAAATGATGGACTGACCAGTGGCAAGGGCAGTTTATTACTCTAAACAAAAAAAATCTTCCTTACAAGATGAGACAAATATCTCCCAGATAGACTCCCAGAGCAGGCTCAACCAACAGAACAGAACAGCCCTCCTAAAGACAGCTCAGATCTGACAGACATCCAGTCCAGATATTTCACGAGTAAACTTCAGCCACTCTCCAGCGTGCAGGCACCACTGCCTCGCATATCATTTACTACCCCGTTTGTGTCGTCCAGCAGGAAACATGAGTGTGCTGAACACAGGTGTGTCTCTCCGGCTCCCTCGCCCTCTCATTAAGGTGCAAAGTAAGCCGTCTGGGAAGTTCACTTAAGATTCTAATCATGGCGGCAGCGGCTGGAATAGAGATCTCTGTACAAGATGATTCTCTGATGCACAGAGATAGGCAGGCTCTCTTACAGTCTGTGTGTGTGTGTGTGTGTGTGTGTGTGTGTGTGTGTGTGTGTGTGTGTGTGTGAAGGCGTGCGCCTGTGTGCAAGAATGTGTGTGTTGTCTGTATAGTGCTTGTAGTGTGTGTGTGTGTGTGTGTGTGTATCTGTATGTCAAGGAGGGAATCATTGGAAGAGAAATAGAGAGAAAGGCAGAGTGAACCATTGTTTATCCGGGAGACGGAAAGAGTGAAAGAGAGAGAATCTGAGAATGCCGGATAATGAAAAAGGGCTAGAACGCAGAGCGAGGGAGGGTGGCTGTGTGCATGGGGACTCTGGCTCCAGCGGCGTCAGCATGCTCTCTGTGTGTCCCCGCAGTGACAGCAAAGGCGTCACACCCTCTCCCTTCGTTGTAAATTAGACAACAATAACAAATTCATAAAATTCATACGAAGCAGATCAGTCACTGACAGAAGCCCGACACGTGTCCACATGCTCCTTATTTAAAACACTATGACTCTAAAATTAAACATAAATCAACAGGCAGGGAAAACGTGTCCCTCAAGCCATGGGTGCGACATGCGTATTACTTTCACTAATTAATTTTGACCCTAAATGGACGTTGAAAGGATTCCCTGCACTTAATACAATGCTTGATTGTGAAAAAACGAAGGAGCAGAAAACCTCACGTAACGAGTCATCGGCTCGTAAAATCAAGGTTGTCAAAAGCTGCGTTGATTAGTGAGATTGTAAGTGAGGCTTTGCACAGATGGCCATCAGGAAAGTGGACACATTTGGGATACAACGGCTAATTCCATTTAATTTTACGGCCGACTCTCGTGTAAAACCACACAATAGCAGAATGTAAGTGCATGCGACTTTAGACGAATCAGACATCATTTGGGGTTCTTGTCTAAATTAAATCAACCCTCGGACGATGTCCTGCACTGGCACAAGAAACACCTGGAGCCACGGGAACCGGCCCCCCCCAGCAGAGCATCCCCCGTCCTGGGCGGTTTGTCTGAGAGACTGCCCCAAGTCCTGAGGACAAAAATATCTCTGAGATCTCGACACCTCAGTGAGCTTTGTCATTCCTCATCCTCGGTCCTCCACACCGGCGTGCCCTGGCCTCTCTTGCTGTGCTACTCATCTCTCTGGATGCCCAAACGCATCGTCAGGACACCGGGGTGGTAGATTCTGCTTAGTGCAAGCTCTTTCTCCGACTGATAGCACACTACATCCATGGGCTATTTGTTGAGAAGTCACAACGGAAGCCAATGATCCTAACAAACACCAAGACAGTAAAAAAGGAGAGGAACACAGAGTCTTGCTACTGACACAGCACTGTAGACCATGGGGGGGGGAGAGAGAGAGAGAGAGAGAGAGAGAGAGAGAGAGAGAGAGAGAGAAACTGCAGAAAGCTGATTCACTCTTATTCAACGCAACTTTTCACTCACTCTATCCTGGACTGAATACGTCACGACAAGAACACTTAAAGTGGATATAACACAAAAGATCACATTTCACTATTGCATTAACTCGATCTGAAACTACATTTGAATCATTCCTGTTGCAATAAAAACCTAAAGGAATCCTGGGAAACACTTCAGATCCATGTGCTTGAAAAATGCATTGTTAACAAGTAACGAGGACCTTATGAGGTGCTTATTAATTTTAGCATACATTAACAAGACCATATAAGTGTTAACAATATTAATAAGGCATAAGGTTAGAGCTAGGGTTATGGTTAGGGTGTAAGATAAGTCAATAGGCAATCAGGTCTTCATAAGATGCTTACTATCCGAAGATTTACAACTTCCTAAGGCCTTCCTACCTATGAACTAATGCTTATTCCAAGCACTTGGATCTAAAGGGGAGGAGGGGAATCTCTGCGATCTGCAGGGCAAGAGAGTGGAGGGCTGGGGCTTGGAAGACGGAAGTCTTCCAGAGCTCTGTCACTTGAATTTGGGTTTGGCTGGGAGATCAATGCCACGGGGAGGGGACAGCATGGGCGGGGAGGGGGGGGGGGGCACACGCTGCAGACCACGGCAAGTCAGCTGAGTCCTGGAGCAACACCCAGGGAAACCTGGGATTCAACCATTAAAACCCTCTCTTCACCCTCCCCAACGCCCCCTGGGACGGTGAGATCCCAGCGGATGGGCCCGGGGTAGACCCAGGCTGCGGCGGCCACCCCCCCCCCCCCACCCCCCTTACGCCCCCTCGTCCAATTAAATAGTTTCCCTCGTCTCCTCGCAGGAGAGACGGAGTTGGTCAGCAGTTGTGTCAGGATGGAAGCTGCTGAGTGATGATGGAATTATCAGGAAGTGATGCGCTACAGTTTTCTGCCTGTGGGGTGGGGGTGGGGGGTATGAGGGCGCGGGACGGGGGCCCTGTCACTTCCTCTCTGTGCGGGACACTCATGCTAACTGTCCGCCGTTGCGGCGGAAACACACTGGGACAGCACGAGAGACTCGAGGAGGATAGGACTTCCGTGCTGACTGCACCAGTCTGTGCCTCAGTAACAGACACTTTGTGGTGAGAAAACATTGAAACAGTCACGATCAGTCAGCAATGTTCTGTACTGCACAGGGGGGATACATGAGTGGATGTACAACCCATAACAACACTTCTGATGGTTGAAAATACACAACCTTCTCTTCACAAAAGCACAGGCATTTCTTCCTTGTAATGATGACAACATCCTAAAAATAGTTGTTTTTGTTAAGATGCACGGTGGTTTCAAATGTTGCTTCGTTTAAAAGGTAGCACAATAGTACACAGTGACAGCCTGTCATTGAAGCCCCACATAAAGGAGCCAATTTCAAATGATACAAAATATTACCATATGGTTTCATAGCAAAGATTTCAAAAGATTATTCATTCGACAACATTTTCGCTGTAGTCTTCAGTCAACAGATTCATTATCACTTATAACAATAATGCCAGCAAACCCTCATTTTTCACCTCCCTCCATGGCTGTATCCTTGAAACCCACAATTAGACTGCTTGTCTATGTATCCTACTTCTGCTGAAGAAGCCATCTTCCACAGCTATGTGGTGGTGAATATATCCCTAGCAACGAGGAAGTCCCGTTTCTAAGGTTTCAAACACTTCAGCGGATCTCGATGAGGTCTAAACGGGAGCCATGACCAAACTAGTGTAGGTGGTTGCTGAAGGACAGGGGTTCGAGGACAGGTGTACCCCCCCCCCCCCCCCTACGTACCTCCAAAGTCTGGGCGCAGACGGATGTCATACCCCTTTAGTAGCTTGTCCACCGTAGACTTGGCAACAGACATGCCAGTGTTTCCAGGGGTGGAGCTGAGAGAGAGGAACACAAACGTGAGAACGCTTTCCCCCCCTCGGAAGGCCTAGTAAGCCCATGGGTTTTTCACTGTTGTGTTTCTGCACATGCACCCACCTGGGCCTAAAATGTTACATTTCACATTATGGGATTTCATTACTCATTTATTACATACTTAGTGTGGTCATGTGATCTAGACATGTACAGTCATTGGGGAAGCTGGTTGTCTAGGAGATGTTAATAAGACCACACCTGGCAGGCAACATGTTACTGCAAATTACACACAGTGACAGATTGATTGGTAGAATCCAATCAAAAATTTACAATTTTGAAAGTATTGGTGTTAGATAACACTGAAATACCTATTTATCCGTGAAGGAAAATGAAGAAAAAGCTCAAATTGTAACCCAAAGCAGCCAATTCGCCACGAAGCTGTCATTAAGGCTAATCAGAACAAATACTATGGTTGAGGGCGAGAGTCTGTGAGTATTAATTAAAGCCATCGTTCCGCCTGTGTCCTGTCTGGACGGGATACAGGAACGTAATCGAAATGTCAAAACGTCAAAATGGAAGACCCAGTTTAGGGCCATGGCTGTTTGATTAAGGATGTCAGCTTCAGTTGTCTAAATCTGGGGTCTGAGATTGTAGTTTATAATGGTAACATGGTAAATAAATACAATGTTGTCGGCCCACTTGAGGATAAATTGTCTACTTTAAAAAATAAATAGCTTGAGGACGTTTTTTGTTGTTGTCCTAAGACTTCTAAGCAAGACGGTAACAGGTGCTCAAAAATGCGCAATACTGCACGGACTTGACTCGAGGCGCTATTAATGGAAATATCAATTATAATGTAGACATTTACCCAAATGTCAACACACAGTGCCACTAAAATTACCAGACAGGCGGTTTTGTTTCACTTTCTCTGACTGATCAATGATGAATCGCTAGTAGTGATATGGTGTTGTTGATAGGGTGGGGGTGGGAGCAAATTATTATTTGCATTTTTTGTCGGTGGATGATTAAATCCTTGGAATTGATGTAAGAATATTCCTTAATAGTTTGAAATGATTAATGAGACGACCTAAACATTATGAACACGTTCATCTATAGGGAATTGTTTTAATTCACATCAGTGATTGATCAGTTGCATGGCTAATTTAGACCTTGTTTCATCACCTAATTATAGGGAAGGAAACAGGGCAGGCTATTGAGATATATAATCGGATTGATACTCGCCCAAGCCAATTAATGGTTATATGGATATCTGAATAGCGTTTTACAATAGGAGAACATGCACGCGCATATTTTGCACGCACATACGCGCGCGTACGCTACAGAATAGGTTTTAGTAGTTCAATTTGTGTGGTGATGTCGCTCTTATGTCGATATCCTGAAAATGTGATTTAAATGTTTTTTGTTGTTATTTTTTTTACATTAAGGCAATGGCGAACCCTTTGTGTGTCGTTAAAAAACATCTAGAAAATGCTCACTTACCTTTGAGCAAAGCAAACGAAGGACAAAGCCGCCAAAGCAGAGAAAATTCCACATAATTTATCTTCTTGAGGACCCAACATTTCCACAAATCCTTATGTAGTTTCAATAATCCAACCGCCTGTTGTCCAAAAATAATTGTAAAAAACAAGTAAAAGAGCCAGTCAAAAGAAATGACTGTAAAAATATATACGACAGTCTACACCTACTCATGTAGTGGCTTTATTTAAAAAAAATGCGTGTGTTTAAACCTCGTAATTGGTCCCAGCCG
>NC_061064.1:202784-214412 GCF_021917145.1 Hypomesus transpacificus
GTAAGACAGGCATACAGTGCACACACACACAGACACCACACCACACCACACACACACTCACGTACACACAAAATGACAGTTTTTCATCTGTCTTTTTCCCCCCAGAAGATATCAAATATCGATCGCAATCAGTGAAGAAGTGTCCCAATTTCACCGTGGATCAGTCCATTCATGACATAATCTCCGGAGTGACACACCTGGTAATGTCTGTGTTTGTGTCCGACCAGGTCAAGGAGGAAGCAACGCATTTCAGCATCCGCCTTCATCGCGTTACAGTTGACATTTTATGCATTTAGCAGACGATCCAAAGCGAAGTCGGGCATATGGAAAGTACAGCAGAAGGATGGGAAATGCATAGTTCTAACAATATTTCAACGGTCAGAATCAAGAGAAGGTCTGTATTAAGCAAGCACAGTGCAGAGTAACCACATCTTAGCTCCCAAGTGAGCTGGTTCAATGTACACGGGAGGAGAACTCTGGGGAAGTCCAATTACAGACCTTCAGGCTGGACAGAACGGGTTAATCGTTCGCCGGGATTCCTTTCGGGATTCCGTCGTCTCGTGGGAATTGTTAATTGACAGGGCCGCTCATTTCCACAGCTACTCACAGGATGAGGTGGCTAGCAGGGCTTTATCAGGAACAGAGAGGAGGAACCACAGAGCACATTAGACAAATGCTCACTGACTTTGCTAGCCAGGTATGACCAGTGAGGATTATCACACGTTAATGATCAACATAATTCACTTTTTCTTGAAATAACGATGGTAACGGTTTGTCAAGCAGACCTACAGGTGGTTCCAGGCGGCTTGTTCAAGAATATTGTTTGAGTTCCAAGCACATCGTTTTCCCTCAGGCTAGACAAGCTGTACAGGGGTCAGAAGGTTAACATACATCCCAATGACCCAGGACAGACAGATACTTCTGTCGGTATTGTCCATACATGCCATGGAATGAGATCATTGCTATTGAGTAGGACGTCTGTGGGGGTGAATGACTCCTGGCTGTAAATTCAAACGGATTGAACTGCGATTGCTCACGAGTCACCTTCTGAATTTATAACCCTTCAAGGTTACTTCAACACATGTATCGGGTCATAACTTGTTATAACCTCGTCAACAACACCATGCATAAGGACGCTGTTCTGGTCTCTTTGTGAAAGTGTTTTTTAATTCAATGTACTTGATTACCACCATAAAGCATCCATCTGGACTAATTAATTGAGACATCGAGGACAAGGTATGAGATGATATCTTTTTCTTACACAAAGGTAATTTGCAACTGCTGCAGAAAAACTCAAAGCTAATAATCCATGAGTCCCTGGCCTCTGTGTTTCAAGGGGAGGAGGATGACTGGGTCCAGAGACGCGTGTCTGGAGCATTAAACACACGAGGACCAGAAGGACAGGTAATGTCACATCCCCCCCAAAAAACCTCAACCTTCCTTGGCTCAGAGGAGACCTGAACAGCAGACATGCACAACACTGTTACTGAAACTACACTGCCTGAAACATTTGAAATACATTTGACACACATTCTAACAGCAGGACTGGGCAGCAACACTGGGAAAGGTCACCAGTCCAGGACAATCAATCAACTGAACGATTTGCTGGTAGGTGACATATCACACAGGAGAGATGATCTCCGAGTGTGCAACACCCTCAGTGGCTCACATATCTGAGTACGTAACACCTTCCCACAGGACATATCATCTCCAGGAACGTGATGTCATCACGCAGGAAATCAACACATCCCAGACCCTGACGTCACGACAGGACAGATCATCCCAGACCCTGACGTCACGACAGGACAGATCATCCCAGACCCTGACGTCACGACAGGACAGATCATCCCAGCACCTGACGTCACGACAGGACAGATCATCCCAGACCCTGACATCACGACAGGACAGATCATCCCAGACCCTGACGTCACGACAGGACAGATCATCCCAGCACCTGACGTCACGACAGAACAGAGCATCCCAGACCCTGACGTCACGACAGGACAGATCATCCCAGCACCTGACATCACGACAGGACAGATCATCCCAGACCCTGACGTCACGACAGGACAGATCATCCCAGACCATGACGTCACGACAGGAGAGATCATCCCAGCACCTGACGTCACGACAGGACAGATCATCCCAGACCCTGACGTCACGACAGGACAGATCATGTCCGTGCGTGTGACGTCACACAGTCATGTCACAGAGCTCATGTCCCTGTCTCTGTCCACGCAGCTGCCTCCCCTTTGAGCTCAGCTATATTTGGACATGTTACTCAGGAGTGACACACTTTTCACATTTCTCCGTGGGCGCTGTGGAAGTGGGGGGGGGGGGAGTGGAAACATGGGGGGGGGGGGGGGTGGTCGGGGCGAGGGCCAAGGGGGGGAGGGGGGTGTCGGGGCGGGGCGAGGGAGGGGGAGGGCTATCTACCACGGTCAGCTGGACACGTCCGGGCAGCAGCGCGTCTTGTTCGTCGCCAAGGTTTCGAAATGAATTGAGACGGATGCTGTTTCGACCCCGGCAAGCCGCTGCACTCTGCAAAGCCTCATTGGCTACATTCATAGTAGTCTGATCAATACATGGATAGATCGGATGAGAGACAAGGGGGGGGGGAGGGAAGGGGGTCCGTTAAAAAGGCCTCCTTTCTCCTATAATACCTGATAACAGATGATTCATTAATGTGACAGGCGATGCAGAGCACAGATAGATTACACAAAACAGTCACAGCCATTTGCTGGCCCCGGCTAGCATACCGATTAGCAGCAGAGAGCAATCATGAATAAAACTGCTTAGTGGAAGTACCAGATCTTCGTTAAAACTCCCCTTAAGCGCAGTCTTAACAGTAACAAACATTCCGAGTGAGAGATCCATTCACACTCAATCAAACTAACAGCCTTCCAAATGTCCCTTGACAGTGTACTGTATGCATGCCGTTGGTGATGGGATTAAATCCAGGTGGAACAGTGTTTAATATTAATAACAACACAGTGCCGCGACACAGTGAAGATTGAAACAGATGGTGTTTCTTAATCCATCAATGTTTTGGGGAAGGTGTGATATGATGTGGATGTAAGGAGAAACACAAGGCTTTCTGCCTACACCTGCTTAGTGATTACTCTGAGACCTGGGGCTGAAGCCACAGCATGCACCAGCCTGATCTACCCAGTCCTGCCCAGAGCACTCCACCCCCCCCCCTCCCCACCAATAATTATTTGTATGATTAGCACACTCTAACAAAAATCGCTCCCAGAAAGAGTAGTTTTGTAAATAATGACTCTGTCAACGTGACATTAGAATCATACGTTTCTGATCCTCCTGGTCTCTCTGGACTCTGTCTATGTACTGCGTCTGTATCAAAGCTTACTAAAGGACTAACACATAACGGGAAATGCAAAACCGTTAGAAGAACCTTGGAATCATGTGTACACTGAACAGCTGGAGAGTTAAACATATGGTGAGAATGGTAACTGCATACTGTAGTCGACAACCAATTATCATGAAATTGTACCCAATAAATCCTACCCAAGACATTAAACCGTACCTAATAAATCGTAGCCAAGACCGAATACAAACCCCTTACACACACGCCCCCCCCACACACTCCCTGCACCCCCACACATCCCCCCCGCACCCCCCCCCCCCCCATGCCCCATCCCGGTCAATGGAGAGTTCTGCTGCATTAATCTAACTGCCTCCCAGTCTTGGAACACCAGCACCTTGCATGAGGTCAATTAAGCCCCTACAGATAAATCACTCTGCATAATACTGTTATGAAAATAGTAGAGTGCAGTTTGGTCAATGTTTACTCTGCACAGGTGCGCCGGGCAAAAGGTGAGAGTCGTTTAGAGACATTAAAGGGGAGGGGGGGGCGGTGTCCTCCTCAAGGTTGCGAGGGAAAAAAGATGGAAAATGTCACTCTGATGGAGTTCCTGCTTGCTTACAGTCACCGGAGAGCTACAACCTCAGAGGTTTCTATGGAAATATGACTGGCTGCTGTGGGCCGGTGCAGTATAACAGGACAGGAGTCTGCACAGTGCACCAGTCTACGTACAGTACAGGAGTCTGCGTATGAGACAGTTTACACACAGTAAAGCTGTATATATGCTGCCGTGTATATGGGGAGGCAGGTGGCTGACCGGGAATCGGGCTAGTAATCTGAAGGATAAGAGCGTCTGCTAAATGAATAAATGTAAATAAAGGTTGCCGGTTCGATTCCCGGCTGTGCAAAATGACGTTGTGAGGCAGGAAGGAGCAGAGCTGAGCGCTCTGTTCCTGGCCGGGCAGGACCCCGTGATGCCTGTGTTCCTGCTGGCTAGAGGACTCTTGTTAAGTCATTACTGTAACGAGGAAAGCCATCAGGTCTCCGATGATGAATAGGAATGATTTTCACCACAGCAGAAAAGGCCTGCGGAACAAAGCTCAAATCAGAATCTACTCACCCTCGACTCATCTGTTGTCTGTCTGTCTATCCGCCTTTCTTATTTATCTGTCTGTCTGTCTCATCCATCAGTCTACCTGTCTATCTGTGACTGAACTACAGAATATGGATTACCTTTTGATGTAAGAAACAACGAGTCTTGATGATCTCACAAAACTCCAGCACTGAAACCAGCAGCCCTGAGCGCTCTGCTGTCTGAACCTGACATCCTCCCTGGTAAAATGCTACATGTTTACCTACTTCCATATTGTACGTCTGCCCAGTTGCCGGGGGAGATAGTTCTGTTTGCTTAACCAGTTTAACTCCCTCAAGGGGAAGTACCTCTCTTCAGCTCCGCTGGGACGCCCTGCCTCCTGCCTTCCTCCTGCCTGCCTGCCTCTTGCCTGCCTCCTGCCTGCCTCCTACCTGACTCCTGCCTGCCTCCTGCCTGCCTCTGGCCTGCCTCCAAACTCTTCGCAGGCCGCTGCTCTGAGTTAAACTGGTTTGTGAATCTCCCTCCAGGTTTGCCTCAGCATTCAGCCATGCCCTTCCTGAACACACGGAGACTGCGTTTGATGTTACGACAATGGAGGAGGATTATAAAACAACAACAACCTCTCACAGCGTGTAGGATAGCGTAATGACAACCTCTCACAGCGTGTAGGATAGCGTAATGACAACCTCACACAGCGGGCAGGATAGCGTAATGACAACCTCACACAGCGTGTAGGATAGCGTAATGACAACCTCACACAGCGGGTAGGATAGCGTAATGACAACCTCTCACAGCGTGTAGGATAGCGTAATGACAACCTCTCACAGCGTGTAGGATAGCGTAATGACAACCTCTCACAGCGTGTAGGATAGCGTAATGACAACCTCACACAGCGTGTAGGATAGCGTAATGACAACCTCTCACAGCGTGTAGGATAGCGTAATGACAACCTCTCACAGCGTGTAGAATAGCGTAATGACAACCTCACACAGCGTGTAGGATAGCGTAATGACAACCTCACACAGCGGGCAGGATAGCGTAATGACAACCTCTCACAGCGGGCAGGATAGCGTAATGACAACCTCTCACAGCGGGCAGGATAGCGTAATGACAACCTCTCACAGCGGGCAGGATAGCGTAATGACAACCTCTCACAGCGGGCAGGATAGCGTAATGACAACCTCTCACAGCGTGTAGGATAGCGTAATGACAACCTCTCACAGCGTGTAGGATAGCGTAATGACAACCTCTCACAGCGGGCAGGATAGCGTAATGACAACCTCTCACAGCGGGCAGGATAGCGTAATGACAACCTCACACAGTGTGTAGGATAGCGTAATGACAACCTCTCACAGCGGGCAGGATAGCGTAATGACAACCTCTCACAGCGTGTAGGATAGCGTAATGACAACCTCACACAGCGTGTAGGATAGCGTAATGACAACCTCTCACAGCGTGTAGGATAGCGTAATGACAACCTCTCACAGCGTGTAGGATAGCGTAATGACAACCTCTCACAGCGTGTAGGATAGCGTAATGACAACCTCTCACAGCGTGTAGGATAGCGTAATGACAACCTCTCACAGCGTGTAGGATAGCGTAATGACAACCTCTCACAGCGTGTAGGATAGCGTAATGACAACCTCTCACAGCGTGTAGGATAGCGTAATGACAACCTCTCACAGCGGGCAGGATAGCGTAATGACAACCTCACACAGCGTGTAGGATAGCGTAATGACAACCTCTCACAGCGTGTAGGATAGCGTAATGACAACCTCACACAGCGTGTAGGATAGCGTAATGACAACCTCTCACAGCGTGTAGGATAGCGTAATGACAACCTCTCACAGCGTGTAGGATAGCGTAATGACAACCTCTCACAGCGGGCAGGATAGCGTAATGACAACCTCACACAGCGTGTAGGATAGCGTAATGACAACCTCTCACAGCGTGTAGGATAGCGTAATGACAACCTCTCACAGCGTGTAGGATAGCGTAATGACAACCTCTCACAGCGGGCAGGATAGCGTAATGACAACCTCACACAGCGTGTAGGATAGCGTAATGACAACCTCTCACAGCGTGTAGGATAGCGTAATGACAACCTCACACAGCGGGCAGGATAGCGTAATGACAACCTCACACAGCGTGTAGGATAGCGTAATGACAACCTCACACAGCGTGTAGGATAGCGTAATGACAACCTCTCACAGCGTGTAGGATAGCGTAATGACAACCTCTCACAGCGGGCAGGATAGCATAATGACAACCTCTCACAGCGTGTAGGATAGCGTAATGACAACCTCTCACAGCGGGCAGGATAGCGTAATGACAACCTCTCACAGCGGGCAGGATAGCGTAATGACAACCTCTCACAGCGTGTAGGATAGCGTAATGACAACCTCTCACAGCGGGCAGGATAGCGTAATGACAACCTCACACAGCGTGTAGGATAGCGTAATGACAACCTCACACAGCGTGTAGGATAGCGTAATGACAACCTCTCACAGCGGGCAGGATAGCGTAATGACAACCTCTCACAGCGTGTAGGATAGCGTAATGACAACCTCTCACAGCGTGTAGGATAGCGTAATGACAACCTCTCACAGCGTGTAGGATAGCGTAATGACAACCTCTCACAGCGTGTAGGATAGCGTAATGACAACCTCTCACAGCGTGTAGGATAGCGTAATGACAACCTCTCACAGCGGGCAGGATAGCGTAATGACAACCTCACACAGCGTGTAGGATAGCGTAATGACAACCTCACACAGCGTGTAGGATAGCGTAATGACAACCTCTCACAGCGGGCAGGATAGCGTAATGACAACCTCTCACAGCGTGTAGGATAGCGTAATGACAACCTCTCACAGCGTGTAGGATAGCGTAATGACAACCTCTCACAGCGGGCAGGATAGCGTAATGACAACCTTACACAGCGTGTAGGATAGCGTAATGACAACCTCTCACAGCGGGCAGGATAGCGTAATGACAACCTCTCACAGCGGGCAGGATAGCGTAATGACAACCTCTCACAGCGGGCAGGATAGCGTAATGACAACCTCTCACAGCGTGTAGGATAGCGTAATGACAACCTCTCACAGCGTGTAGGATAGCGTAATGACAACCTCTCACAGCGTGTAGGATAGCGTAATGACAACCTCTCACAGCGTGTAGGATAGCGTAATGACAACCTCACACAGTGGGCAGGATAGCGTAATGACAACCTCACACAGCGTGTAGGATAGCGTAATGACAACCTCACACAGCGTGTAGGATAGCGTAATGACAACCTCACACAGCGTGTAGGATAGCGTAATGACAACCTCTCACAGCGGGCAGGATAGCGTAGCCTCACTAGCTCACTGCTTCAGGGTCTTTGGAGGTTTGTCCACGGTGCCGTTGATTTGTGGTTCAGGCCTGGGTGGTCTGAGACACAGTGCTTTCCCTGCAGGAACAGCTGGGATGCCCCCCACAGAGGGTGTGGGGGGCGGGGGGAGGGGGGCGGGGCGGGGGGGGAGGGGGATCCGGGCTCAGCCGAGGGATCTGGCAAGCTTCAGAGCATCTGCGCTACACTGTTGAAGGTGGCCTCGTGGCCTCGCAAAGACGAGGAATCGTTTATCAGATTTACACAGCGCACATTCATTTGATATTTCAGTTTCCCCCATCGGGGGGGGGGGGGGGGGGGGGGGGGGGGCGATAACTGGAAGAGAAATGACCTGAACTTTTTTTTATCCTGTCCTTTTTTCCTTTCTGTATATCTGTCATATTTTTGGAAGCAGATGGGAAACGGAGAAACATCCACGCCAATCAACCGCTGAACGACTTATTCCTGAAATGAGCACATACGCACACAAACACAGACAAAACACAACACACGCGTGCACACATGCAGCACTCATTCCTATACTGTGGGGACTCTTCCCAGAGATGGTCAGCGTTGAATTACACTCACTTGGAAGCTGATTATGCAGTCTTCCGTAACACAGCCTTCAGTGGCCACTAATTTAGAAGCAGAATAGTCCCTGGGGCTCATGCCTGCTTTATTTGGCCTGTACAGTACACACTCACATATAGATGAATCATCTCATATTTAAAGACACAGGACTGTGAAGCCAGGGCAGGTCCGGTCGGGTCAAGGTTCACAATTATCCCACTGCCTCTTATTGATGCTCTCCCTCTCTCTCTCTTTCTCTCTCTCTCTCTCTCTCTCTCTCTCTCTCTCTCTCTCTGTCTCTCTCTCTGTCTCTCTCTCTGTCTCTGTCTCTCTCTCTCTCCCATACAGAACCGACTGAGGATGCAGGCAGCCCGAGTCCTCCTCTCGCGGTGGTCAAACCAAATGTAAACTAATCTGTCAACCTAAATGTGCAGAGCCCAGTATTCTGTGTGTCTGAGCGCCCAGGGGGCTCCCCCAGATAAAGCAGAGTGGAAGTAAGAGTCGACTCTGGGTCGGAACCGCAGAAAAAAAAAAAGAATAAAAGGGTGGGCTATGTACTAGCAGAGCAAGCAGATTTTCAGATAAGGGAGAAGGAAAGAGAGAGAGAGAGAGAGAGAGAGAGAGAGAGAGAGAGAGAGAGAGAGAGAGAGAGAGAGAGAGAGAGAGAGAGAGAGAGAGAGAGAGGGAGAGAGAGAGAGAGAGAGGGAGAGAGAGGAGAGAGAGAGAGAGAGAGAGAGAGGGGAGAGAGAGAGAGAGAGAGAGAGAGAGAGAGAGAGAGAGAGAGAGAGAGAGAGAGAAGGGAGAGAGAGAGAGAGAGAGAGAGAGAGAGAGAGAGAGAGAGAAAAATGGAGAGAGAGAGAGAGAGAGAGAGAGAGAAAAATGGAGAGAGAGAGAGAGAGAGAGAGAGAGAGGGAGAAAGGCTGGGGGGTTGGGTGTGCTTGGGTGGAACATGGATGGACCTTGGATAGTTGATGAGATAAGGTATTTCTCCACACGGGATCTGCTGGGATTCACCCCACACGTCCTCACGTCTGCCTTCTTCACAGGTTCACAAACGGAGAGATTAGACACTTTCAAACGCTGCATCATCTGGTAAAGCTTGATTACTAAACACTGATTTCCCCTTTACGAAACCAAACAGTTGACTCTCAAACGGTGGTCACATTTGTGCCTTCTGATGCTGTGTGACTGGAGGGGGGAGAGACCCTCTGGGGAGAGGCAGAGTTGGTCACTGCAGATGCGGACAGCCACCTGGGACAGCCTCCTGCTCTCTCACTTCCTGGACCTCCCTACAGAGGTCACCTCACCATCCAGGGGTCAGAGGTCACCTCACCATCCAGGGGTCAGAGGTCACCTCACCATCCAGGGGTCAGACACCCTTGTGACCTTCACTGATCTGCATGCAAACACACTCACACACACACTCACACACCCATGCAAACACACACACACACACACAGACCCACACACACTGTTGTTCTTGTCTGCTCGGGGAGGAAAGTTAGGACTGTGTTGGGACACGTCAGGTGACACGTCAGGTGACACGTCAGGTGACATGTCACATTGTCAAAACGTGGTCGACGCTTCAGTGAGCGGATCGGGTCCCAGTCCAGCTGGCAAGTTGCACTTGTGATAAACAGACACAGCAACATGGTCTCTGCTCCAGTCGGGTCCTCCAGAGCACTGCTGTCTGCACCACAGTCAAACTAATATCCAACCCTATCGTTTGGCCTTCATGTTTCGTGTCTGTGTTGCGTTCGATATCCTCTCATTAGGGATAGGCAGACGATTCCCTTGGACAGTGCTCTCCAGACTGTATGGTACTTATCCCTCCATGGTTGAGTCGGGGAGACACAGAGGCAGACCAATGCCATGGAACATCACCGTCCAGGAGACATGGCCCTCGGGAGTCTTTCTGGGGCGGGAGAGAGGAGGGGTGGAGAGAGGAGGATGGAGAGAGGAGGGATGGAGAGAGGAGGGGTGGAGAGAGGAGGGGTGGAGAGAGGAGGGATGGAGAGAGGAGGGGTGGAGAGAGGAGAGATGAGAAAGGAGGGAGAGGGAGAGGAGGGGTGGAGAGAGGAGGGGAGAGGGAGAGCAGGATGTGGAGAGAGGAGGGACACTCATGTTGGTTCTATTTTCCTCTGAGGTAGAGGGCATCCGAAGATGCTAAACCATCCCATGAAGACCTCCAGTATGGAGGGCACATCCAGCTGGCTGTCCCACATGAAGACCTCCAGCGTGGGGGGCACATCCAGCTGGCTGTCCCCACATGAAGACCTCCAGCTGGAGGGCACATCCAGCTGGCTGTCCCCACATGAAGTCCTCCAGTATGGAGGGCACATCCAGCATGGAGGCACATCCAGCAGGCTGTCTCCACATGAAGACCTCCAGCGTGGAGGCACATCCAGCTGACTGTCCCCACATGAAGACCTCCAGCGTGGAGGGCACATCCAGCAGGCTGTCCCCACATGAAGACCTCCAGCATGGAGGGCACATCCAGCAGGCTGTCCCCACATGAATCGTCTCAGGAGAGCCATGCAAGACAGAATACAGAAAACATTTACATTTCAAGGTACCTGAAATAGATCTTTGTCATCGCAATCCTATACATGAAGTGCTGTTCGTTGCTTCAGTAGTTCATAATCACTGCATGCTACATCACTGTCGTTCCTCCACTCAAAAGCATCAGTCTCGGGGTCTGTTGAGTCATTGGCTGTCAGTCTGAAGTGATTTCTGCTCTTCTGTATGCTGCCTGGATTCAGCAGTCCTGGTCCACGGATGGGAGTCCACACAATGTTTCCCCCCGGACGCGACGCTTACGGAAAACAGAAGTGAATGAAGACCAGAGGATTTCCATTCAAACCAGTAAGGTGAGCGGCGTGGCTCACCTTAACTATTGTGAGGGCAGAAACCCCTGAAGGATGGGACATGCATCCATCTCCTCCTGGATGGAGGTATCCATGGACCCCTCGTCACGGCACTCTCTCATTGCTAGTATTGATCGGGCCATATTTCAGGGTGGGTGGCGATGACCTCAGACTCTGTTGCAGATTGCCTGGCTGCCACTCACATCGGTTTGGGTCACCCCCCGCTCCCCCCCCACCCCCCCCCTCCCTCTCACATGCCACAGTGCTCGACACAGAGTGTTGCACCGCGTTCGACCCGAGAAAGAAGCAGTGACTGGGATTGTTATTCGGAACCTTCTCCCTCCCTCCTTCTCGTCTCATCTCGGTACACGTTTTCTCGTACGCTGTGAGAGTCGAGCGGAGAGCC